>NC_029787.2:123165445-123198756 GCF_000816755.2 Arachis ipaensis
AAAAAAAAAAAAAAAAGAGATTAAAGGAATAATTTTATAATAACCAAATTAACTAATGTTGACTAATTAAAAAATAATTTTCTATTCTTTTTAAATGTGAATTTACGAAAGATAGTCTAAAGTGAGATTTTAATACATCCTCTCATGTTTAGCACTGGATAAGTAATCGGAACGTGAAATTTGATTGATTGGAAATATGTAGCCTAATAACAATTTTATGATAATTTGGATATCATATTAGATTGAATAAACTTGATTTAGCCTAAAAAATTAACTAAGAAATAATGTTTTTTAAAACGTAGCATGATTGAACTTATAAAGAATGTGGAATTCCTATTTCTATACGTATAAAACTTTATCACTAAAAAAAAAAAGACGACATAAATGAAAAAACCTTAAGCTAAAAACGGAATAGATGCAACATCTTTTTCTTTACTAATGTTTCTATTCTTTAGGAATTTAATATCAAAGATGGCCTAACGATGATTTTATATGGTAAAGCAATTACTTAAAGTGAAGAGGAACTAAGATTTGAACAATCCAATTTTAAATTATAACGAAATCTTATTATAAATTGTCCCCTCAATGTCACAATGTAATGATATGTCAATATAAAACTAGACACCATTTAATTGTATTAAACAAAGAGACTACTTAATACCTTGGGCTAAAACATAAAGCCTTCACTAAAAAAGATGCATAAGTATGGCAATACCATTACTACAGACTATACAGTCTGCAACAGTTCATGCTGGAAGGATCATATGTTTAGTTGGTTTTTTAATTTTGAAAATGACATTTAGAATGTCAATAATTCAATATCATACAACCCTACCAAATGTCATGAGTGTCCATTGTTCCAAATGATGGAACTGTATTAGGGATATTATACTCATAGGTAGAAATGATGGTTTAAACTTTAAACTTTAAACACATGTAAATGGTTTAAGGAGAGAAATGACCTAGACCTGTGATTTGATTTGATTTTTTTATTATTGTGAAATCTTGAATTTGAGCATTTTTAAGTCTAAATATGTTAGACTTAAGAGCAAAAGGTAGAATGTCATAAAAAGTAGAATGTCATAAAACCACAAACAGCAACTTAGCCAGAATGTCATAAAGTTTGAAGTAACCTCATGCATAGTCATATGATAATCAAAAGGTAGAAGCCACCAAAGACGAAAATTCAGATGTTAAAGAATCTCTTTACATAAGAAATAGAGCAGCTTCCTTGATTATTACATAACTGGAGGCCTTTAGAAGAAGGGAGCTCTGGCAGGGGTTCCCTTTCTCTTATTTACCCGCTTGCTGGTTCCAGCTTCCTCCTTTTGATCCTCCTTAAGCAAAATGAAGGGAGGAACTGAATGATCAGACTTCTTTAAAACAGCTCGGACCTGAGATATCAGATTAAATAGTCAGAGAGTGATAATTCAAATCACGAATTTAATGGAAGGTGTTAGGGGATGGGAAATCAAGATTGTGGATGATGCTAAGTTTACTACTTTACTCTCAGCACCTTGCAAGATATGGAGCAGTAACGATATAAATTGGGGTTGGCCAACTTTCTCCTACAGGTCTTGCATGATGATGCCCTTCTCCATTTTACAGAACCATGGTGCGGAAGAGGCTCCAGAGCAATAACGGAAAGCTTATTGGATTTGTAAGGCTGCAAGCATAAAAGATTCGAGTGAAATGATTGCTGAGGTGTACTATCTTGATGTGATACTTAGGTTTTGTCATCAGAGAAGAATGCAATATAGAATTATAGCTATTATCAGAAAGTTCACAGAAGTATTTGAATGTTTCAGGATTATCAGAAAATTAATTTGGCCTTCTATGTTAACTTAATATGCACTGCAAAGTAAACAGGACAACAACACAATGATGTGGTTAGGACTTGCGAACGACCCCAGTAAAAGGATATTCATCAGAAGAATTAGCACACAATTAGCAAAAGTTTGAGTGATATTGATTGATGTATTGTCTGTCTCGGATTTTCATGCCAACCACAATATTCATACAAGTTGTATACAATCATCAGTTGGGAAGTTATTCCAAAGATCATATGACAATGAAATTTTTATTACATACTAAGAATAGTCACTTGGGTTAAGTCGAGCAAAGATAATTATCCCTATGAATTATGAAAAGTGCATCACACAGCAAACACCTAGAAGGAAAAGAACTAAATGATGCATTAAATCAGAAGAACAGACAATCAATATTTATTAACGGCCAAACCCGCTACCCACATAAATTGAGGTAACCAATAGTACGTTAAATAACAAATCCATAGGATTCAAAAACTACTCATGAAATAATACGTTAGAAACTTACATTAAGGTAGGATATCGTACCTGAATTTGTGAGCAGTCAATATGCTCTCTCATAGCATCAATGCGAACAACAGCTTTGTAACTATGCTTGTAGATTGTGATCACCTTATGAAGAACATGTTTGGGTCCAGATGCACAATTTTGGCAAATTAGCTCAGTACAGGTTACACAGTATTGGTTTAACTCATTCTTAAGCACAGGATGAGTTGCACAGGAAGATTCAAAGAAAGTCCTTTTCAGAAGAGACTTAAGCCACTCCGGCTGAAGAGCTTTCTTCACTTTCTTAGCCTAAAAAAAAGTAAACACATCATTAAAGTATATAATTCAAATTAACGAGTTACAAAATATCATCCACCTTATTTTTCTTAACAATAATAATAATAATAAAAATAAAAATAGAAAATTCACTGTATATCTTCAATTGATTGTGTGTCGTAAAAGTCAGGTATCCTGCTTCAATGTTGGCATTATGAGGTCAGAAACATAGTTTGTTCATTTGGACGCATCCATGCATCCAAATTCACTTTGTTGCCAAAACAGTGTTGTCTTTTACATTTGAAACTGAAGAAAGCAATACGCGTGCAGCAATTAAAATAACGGTATCTATTAATTTTAAGTAAAGCAGACTACAATTTGAGGATCACATTGAAAACAATAACTACAGCAATTCTTTCTGTCTTTGCTGAAGCAGTTTGCTATTCAAATCTGACAACATATAAATTCTCACATTTCAACCCTGGGAAAACTCATAAGACTACAATCTTCAACCAAAATAGAAAATAAGAAATGTTTCGTATTAATTACGTTAGGACTGAATCTATGAAAAAATTACGCCTTTAAGAACTAACAGTTTGATATATCTAAAATCCATTCAAGTTTCATTGACCTTTTATTTAACTTCCATCGTGGGTATATAAACTGAGAAAACCAAATCTTTATTCTGGTCACTTTCAGCTACTCATTTGACTAGCATTCAATTTGAGTGCATCTGAGAATGAAATTGGTATACTCTTTCTCTCTGAATGGTTTATCAAGCAGAAAGGGTTTGTGCCATATAAATTCTTAATTAAAATACCAAACCATGAACAAGTTGTCCTCTAGAAACACTCCATTGATTCAGTTTTTCTCATGATTGCAGCAAGAATGAACAGGATACCAAAGATAAAGGAGCATTTGCTAAATGCTTCTCAGATGATTGTACAGAGAAAACGTATAACAGAAAAAAAAAATTCTGTACACCTACCTTGGCCACTTGGTTAGACGAAGAAGAACTCATTGGTTCCTACTTTCAGATTCAAATGGAGAGTCCAGTCTAGGTGAAGAACAAGAAGGAAAGGAAGAGGGGAAAGGATTACTCGAAGCGGCGCATCTTGTTTTATCTTCTTTTTTTTTTCTAATTTTCTAAACCTAGGACAGAGTGTTTATTTGGCAGTGGTGCTTCCTTTCCTTCTGATCGAGTGTTACCTTATATGACTAGAACTAGGGTGCTAAGAAATATAGTATATTAATCCAGAAATGGGCATCTGAATATGCAAATTATTAATTGTTGATGGAAAATTGAAGAACAAAAGTTGACTGTTACCTCAATTACTCATCCCAATCAGATAAGTCTAACAACTGTCATTAGCCCCCCTGGAATTCATGCTGATTTTCTCATCAACTGTCAACCTTATCAACAAATGAGTTCAAGAAGAAACAATGCATTTTATTCAGAAGAAAAAGTTAAAAAAAGCAAAAGAAAAAAACAATAAAGTCTTAAATATCATTGTAAGTTTTAGCACCTTTTGCATCAGCAGAAGGCCTGGATTCCTGGTGAAACCTCAACGGTCCCATAATCAAAACGCAAAAGCTGCAACAATATATTGTTCTTATGCAAAGGATAACATATATGAAGGTTTGCTCCGGATAAGTGTTCATAAATCACCACTACTAAGGTTTTCACTATTCTTTCATTCAAATGGCAAACAAAGTTGCAAGCTTTAAGAGGTGAAGGCACTTACACATTAGAGAATGGAGGTGCGTTTTGACGGGGAAGCAGAAGCACCAAATTGAGTATGCGCGCATTGCCCTCAGTGGCATCCATTGTTGGAAACGTGCAATGAAGTTATGCCACTGCTGAGCATGCAATAGAGCAGGTAGGGTTCTTCTTCATCACAACCCGAACAAGTCAATAATGATCGTGCTATTTCCATTTTGGGTCAAATATTCTGATTTTATTTTAATTTTTTCCATATATGATGAGTTTTGTTTTGTAGATATATAATGAATAATGATTTTTTTTCTTTGGAATTTGGATTGTACTGAGCAAAACGAGGAAGCAATCTCTGGGCTGGACCCGATTCAAGAACCCACGATGGGCTCCGCTATATGTCAAGAACTTCTTAAAAGCCTGAAAAATTAACAAAAAGCCTATTGTAGAAATTTATTGTTTCTTCTTCGTGGGCCTTTAAGCCCGGTCTCTGTATATATAAAAAAAAGTTCAATTTATAACCATGTAGACTTGGGGAAAAAAAATAAGACTAAAAGACAAATAGGTCCCTTACCTTTTAAAATGGGGACATTTTCGTCCCTCAAAATTGGAAAATACATTTCGATCCCCCACGTTTTAAAACGGGAGACAATTATACCCTTCTATCCATTTTGGGCCAAAAACGGCAACGGAGCCAGCTGACATGGAGGGGCAGTGAATGACGTGGCCGTTACGCTCGCTGAGGTGGATTGGGACGAAATTTAACTGGACAAATTCGTCCCTGAAGTGCCAAACGCAAGGTGGAAGTCATGGCCGCTGCTTGTGCGATCGTCCATGATGAGCGAGGGGGGTTCTTCATGCACAAGATCTCTCACAATAAGAAACAGTTCAAAGGGGTTTGATCCTCCTCCATCTCCTAGATAATACTCATTGGTTTTCTTCACAAGCTCCATGATCCTAAGGTGTTCATCTTTCACAACTTTAAGCTCCTCCTCACATTCCTCTACAAACCCTTTCATTTCCTTAACAAATCCACCTCTCTCATTGTTCTCGCCACAACATTTGGTTACAATCTCTCGAATTTCGCTAACACGAGCATTGAGAATGTATAACATCCTAATGAAATTCTGATGATCAATTATTGCTTCTTTCTTTACTTCAGATAACTCATCCTTTATACCTCCCAATAACACTTGTAAACCAAGCATCAGATACTCTTTCTCTGTCTCATGTTGCACAAGGCTATTATTGTTTTCATTAGAGTTGCTTATATCACCGTTGATTTTGGGAATGTTATGCTTTTGATTCATAGTTTCTCTTCTTCCTTCTGAGCCACCTGCTCTACAATGAAGTGTAGCAAACTAGTCTTCCCATCAATGCTTTTCACATCAGGAAGCTTCCTAAGAGCACTTAGGTTGAAACCTTGTGCATTTCCCCTAGAAGTTCCGGCATTCATCCGGTTTCCAGCTTTGAGAATTGCCTCAAGAAACTTCAGTAATAGGTCACTAGCCCTCATCTCCTTGCAACCCTTTTCAAGAACTTTGGCTTCAATTGGTTCTTATGACTTCCGTGAAGCGCACAAGCTCCAAAGGCGCGTGAAGGATGGTGACATTGCAAGATAACTTAGAGAGCAACCAAACTCTCAAACAGAAAGATAAAACAAACACAACTTTACCAAATCACCAAATCATGAAGAAGATCAACATCAATAAAATGAACTCAAATTCATCATATTCAACAAAGATCCATCAAATTCTAAATCAAAATAACGAATCAAACAACCCCAAATCAAAACAAAAACTTCTTTTTTTTATCTATTTTGGGAAAAGATTAATAGAAAACTGACCCTGTAGAGTGTGTTCAAGCACTTGGAGCAGCCACCAAGACCAGGGAAGCCATTGACATTGTTGGTTCTACTGATGCAATTCTTCTCTAACCTTCTCATAGTTTTATCCCCAACAAGTTCACCATTTTCATTAACTGAAAATGCATCTGGGCAACTCAGAGGTGAAGCCTTATCCCACAGAAGCATAACACAACATCACATGTCTCATTGGGTCTTTTCAGCTGAATCCCTCTCACTTTCAGTGCATTCTCTAAGTCATTCACACATGTTTCTGAGTCATCTGGTAACAATGGCATCTCATATGACAATGATGATGTGTGGGTATGGCTATGGGTTAATGCAGTGGAAGAATATGCAGAGTATAACCATGATGCAAGAACAGGGCAGCACCGTGTGCGGTGGAGCTCCATGTCAGAACCACCACCACCACAGCCTCCACAAGCATTCTTTATACCGTCAAAGAGTTCATCTGAGAGTGTCAAGGGGCAACCTTTGACATCAGATTGTTCAGGGAATGCAGGGATGGTTGCTGTTGATGGATGAGATGGGCCTGGGCCTTGGCTTTTGTTTGGGAGAATGGGCTTAAGGGTTTGAAGGGTTGTTGTTGATGATGAGTCATTGCACATGCAGCAATGGAAGAAGAAGATGATAATGCAGAAGAAGAAAAGGGTTAGTGGTAGTGGAGCTGACATGGTGTTTGATGAAATGTTTATGAGAGAAAAAGAAAGAAAGGGTATAATTGTCCACTAAAATTTCGTCCCAATCCACCTCACCAACTGTAACGGCCACGTCATTCACTGTCCCTCCATGTCAGCTGGCTCCGTTGCCGTTTTTGGCCCAAAACGGACTGAAGGGTATAATTGTCTCTCGTTTTAAAACGTGGGGGATCGAAATGTATTTTCCAATCTTGAGGGACGAAAATGTCCCCGTTTTAAAAAGTAAGGGACCTATTTGTCTTTTAGTCAAAAGATAAACACATGTAGATGCATTCTGAATTTTGGAGGATAAGTAACTACTAACTAAATTTCTTTAAGCCTTAACTAAATAGTGAAGCCTGTAAGGCCCAAAAAAGAACAAAAAATTGTGGAGCCGATGGAGGCATTGTTGTCAAACTCTCGAGTTAACTCGTAAACTCGTACGAGTTTAGGTAGTGGAATCGAGTTAACTCGAACACAAACTCATTTCTGGGTAGACTCAGGTAGACTCGGGTAAACTCACATAAACTCGGTCAAACTCGCGAGTTTTCGGACGAGTCAGCGAGTTTGCTTTGTTTGGCCTTATTCACAAAAACGGAGCTGTTTTGGCCCCAAAAAAGAGGAAAAAAGGGAGCAACGTATGAACGTAACCCTAAACAGCTAAATTCCTCACTTTGCTCGCCACACTCACTCAGTCACTCTCTTCTCCAATCCCTCTTCGCATTTCGTCTGTCTGTTCCTCGCCGCCGTTCGCCATTTGTCATTCCCCAAATAGCTCGTCACTGTCTCTCTCTCTCTCTCTTTCTCTCTCTCCGCTATTCTCTCATTCTCACTCTCTCGTTCTGCTCTCTATTGACTCTGTTATACATCAAATCTCGTGGACTCGTGGAGCCTCTGCTGTCACCACGCTACCGTCGTTCGTCGCATCCTCTTTCGATCGTCGCGTCCTCTGCTGGTTCGTCGTGTACTCTGCTGCCGTTCATTCTTGTCTGCTTGCACAGCACAGCAATGCTTTGTTCCTCAACTGAGCCTACTCTATTCAGCCATTCAGATTCAGGTATGTTTAAAAAAAATTAGTTACTGAATTGCTGCATGTTGTAGTTGTTACTTGTTAGTGTTAGTTAATTGTTACTTGTTATTGAATCTAAATGTCTGAAACTCTGAAATCTCAAATCTGAATTTACCAACTTTGATAGTGGATAACTTTGTAACTGTTAGTGGATAACTATGTAATAACTGAAGGATTTGAATGTGTGTTCTAGAGTACCTGTTATAATTATATTATAGTATTATGTTAATTTATTATTTTTTTTACGTTGAAATTGTTGAGTTTTTAATGCCTATATTTGAGTAAACATATATATTATACACGATATATATATTTTTTACAAAAAAATTAGAGTGAATACCCCATCCGACTCCTGACAATTATCTCGAAAGGACAACGAGACTCCCAAGAAAAAAAATACCCAATCCGGCCCCTGATCTTTTTTTTGGGACTGATTAGCCCCTGTGCAAAAAAAAAAACAACATTAATTTTTTTGGCACAGAGGCCTCGTTGTCCTTTCGAGGTAATTGTCAAGGGCCGGGTTGGGTTTTTTTTTTTGTCAAGGGCCTCGTTGTCTTTCGAGGTAATTGTCAGGGGCTATTTTGGGTTTTTCTCAAAAAATTATAACAGATAAACTTATACGAATCTACAAGTCGAGTCTACGAATCGAGTTTAGGTCAGCTCCACGAGTTTACCTAGACTCGCGAGTTTAACCACCTTGGACGGAGGAATTTGAATTTGAGAAGTTTTTTACCATGCGAAGTGATGGATACAAACCCTTGAAAATATTGGAAAAAAATAACACTTTGCTCCTAGCATTAGACAAAACCAGATAATTATTCCAAGACAATTCAATATGATTGATTTTGAGCACTATTAAATATGTGGTATTCATGATATAACATAGGACGGTTACACTATCTTTGTATACATTTTAATTATTCCAAGACAATTCAATATGATTTGATTTTGATCACTATTAAATATGTGGTATTCATGATATAACATGGGACGGTTACACTATCTTTGTATACATTTTGCTTTATATCTTTGGTCATTGCTACGGTGCTTAAGGTAGATTCCTTCAGCAGGTGTAAAGAAGTGGTAAAAAAATGTGAAAATGACGCGTGTGAGGGTTAGGCTGACACTGAGGTAGATTTTGTGCAAAAACAAAAGGTGCAGTAACTGTCGGATAATGAAGTTAGATTAATCTACACTTAATCATTATAATTACATTAGTAGGCTTTTTTGGTGTCGATCTGTGACCCTACCCTTTTTGTAAGAAGGCAGTTGGTGTACAATTTAAAAGGTACGGCATTTTGAGCCTCCAAAAATTTGATAATTCAAAAATAATAATAATAAAAAGAGTAATATGAACGTCAACCAAAAACAAATATATATATATACACAAAACATTACCCTACTTTGTGTTATCGCCGTTTAAGTCTTTAACCAAACTTCTCCCGCATCATAAGAAATCTTCCCAGGTACTCAGACAGATTTAAATATTTAATTTGAATTTTGAACTAAATTGATAACCCATTTACAAGGAATAACAATTTCATTTTACCGCTTAAATATAATTTTCAAAACATATTTCTATACATAATTATGTCAAAAAAAATTATTAGTATGGAGACAACTTAATCTATTTTACTTCAATAATTAGACTCCTAAACAACAATAGTGTTTTCCAAAAAAAATAAGAAAAATAGAAGACAATAATTTGTACAAGAAAAAAAAAATAAAAATTTCATAAAAAATAATTATATACACGGAAAAAAATAAGAATTTGTACAAGGAAATTTTTGTTTAATTTTAAATTTTTTCTTTATTTTGACAATGATTTAAATTTAGAAAAATCAAAAATAAAAATATTGTTAAAATATAAAACATTGTGGAATCCATATATAGTCTATAACTTTGTTATCATATCCTATCAATCACACAATATTCAAACCAAACAAAAAATAAGCCCAAACATCATATATCTAAAAATTCTCTGGGACAGCAGAAAAAAGCCCAACAAATTAATTATGGAATTACCAATTACTAATCACCAACACCTCCCGACAACTCTTCTGATAGTTTCTGTCATTTCTGCGAATGCAGCAGGATTTTTCACAGTGATACAACACGCGTCTATCCTAATGTAGCCGCATCGTTTCAGCAAGTGCGGAAAAAGTTTTCATTCAGTACAGTAGCACGACCCTATATCTTTTACTTTGTATGTTAAAAATGATTATGAGATTAATTTTGATGCTGAAAATGTAAAACATTTTACATAGTTATTTAATCACATTTGTTTTTTAGATCACCATTCACATAATTAATGTATAAAATTATTATTTTTATTAATTTTACGTTACATAATTAAATGCATGTGTAAAACTACTTTGTACTAATAATACACTAAAATTATTAATTAAAAAATAATTGATAAAAAAATATGAGAAAATATTTTTTCCTGTATAGAACAGAAATATCAGAAATATACAAAATGATGCACAATAATAAACCAAATTTTATTTAATAATTTGTTAATTTTTTTATAAAAATGTTTCATTTATATCGATGTGTATTTTTAGTTTTTCTTTTATCTAGTCAACCAATTGAATTAGAAAAATACTTTTTTATACATTATCCTCATACAATTAAAAATATTTATCATAAGTTGGATAAAAAATAGATGCACAATTTATTTATTTTATTTCTTCTTCTTTAAAAAAACAATGAAGATATATGTCACCCGAAGTCCAAAATTACTACTCCAAACAATAGGAGAGACATAATATTTATGAATCATTCTATCATTATACAATAGGTTATATTCTGATTCTAAGCATACTGATGTAGCATGTTTTGGTATTAATACGCTTGTCTCTCTCTTTTTTTCTTATTTTTGAAAAGTATTAATAATTGATTTGTTAACATTAATGATTAATTATATATGATAAGATATGTCAATAATTATAAATTTTATATCATACCTTTTTAAGTAATTACAAGATTTGTTAATAATTATTTATTAATTATGTTGATTCTTTTTTATATTTATCATCATATTCATTGTATATAGAGGATTTTATTTACCGTTTATGAACATATGTTCTAGAATTGGAGACTTTTATTTAGTTTCTTAGTTTAGTTTGATTCTTTCTTATCTTTATTGATATTATATATAAAGTATTTTATTTACTATTAATGAGCGTACATTCTAAAGTCGACAATTTTTGTGTGGTTTTTCAATTCGTGTTTCTTCGTAAATATATAATATATTTTTTATTTATAAAAAAAAAGAAATTGATTCCTCTAAGAAAGAAATTAAAATTTCGTCATCTTTTTACTAATTTTTCCATACTTTTATAACTTTAATTATATAATAATTGTTCCTAATTAAATTTATGGGCAATTTACGTTAGTAAATTGTTTGATACCAATATTACGCAAATACATTGTTTTCAAATTCAATACGCAAATGCGTTGTTTCACTATTTTATGTAAACCTCTACTGGCAGTAGCGGTTTACAGGTGTGCATAAACCGCTACAACCAGCCGCGGTTTATGTGTGTGAGTGTGAGTGTAAACCCAGCGGTTTACGTACGTGTGTGTGAGTGTAAATCGCTACTGGCAGTAGCGGTTTACGTGTGTGTGAGTGTAAACCGCTATAGGCTATTGTAGTGTGCTGCTTATATAGTCAAATTATACAAAATTAAATAAAAATTAACTAAGTTCCATACAAAACTAAGTTCTATACAAAAGAACATGTATTAATAGAAATAATTAAAAATTTTATATGAATAATGAGTACTAAAAATTTCGATACAAAAATATAACAATATGCATTAGAGAATATAAAAAAAAATTCTATTATTTATATACTAAAATAAATTACTATTAATATGTATTTTATATTTATATTTTAACTTATTTTTATAATCGTGGATTTTAATATAGGCTTATGTATCATGGTCGATTTTATGTACTCACTGCAACATCTTTTTAATTAGACTTTTCTTGTGAAATATCATAATTTTTTGTTTGTCTGTTTTTTTTTCTTTAAAGACAAACATGACTTCTATGTTTTAACTCTTGTCCACTGTAAATAACTAAGTGTGTTTTTACGTTCTGTTCAATTATTAAATTGAAAAATAATTTAAAAAAATATTATTTTTTGCTAATTTTGTCATTCGATTTTATTTGTAATAAAAAAATCAAGAATAATTATCAGTTTTTATAAGTTTTGATTTTTTTAATCAATTTTTCATTTATTTTGTTTGTTCATAGTAATATGTTTTTTTAGAAATTTTTTTTATATTCTCTAATGCATATTGTTATATTTTTGTATCGAAATTTTTAGTACTCATTATTCCTATAAAATTTTTAATTATTTCTATTAATACATGTTCTTTTGTATGGAACTTAGTTTTGTATGGAACTTAGTTAATTTTTATTTAATTTTGTATAATTTAACTATATAGGCAGCACACTACACGTAAACCGCTATAGCCTATAGCGGTTTACACTCACACACGTAGCGGTTTACACTCACACACACGCACGTAAACCGCTGCTGTACATTCACACACTCACACACATAAACTGCGGCTGGTTGTAACGGGGTTTATGCACACCTGTAAACCGCTACTGCCAGTAGCGATTTACATAAAATAGTGAAACAACGCATTTGCGTATTGAATTTGGAAATAATGTATTTACGTAATATTGGGGATCAAACAATTTACTAACGTAAATTGCCCTAAATTTATTTTTTTCATAATTTTGCAACGTAATTATCTTTTGTGACAAGCACCCTATGTTTGAAATGGGTTGTATTTATTAAGACATAGTCAAATTTATTCAAATATTACCTTTGTGTATTGTAAGAATTAATATATTTGTTTCATTTTGTTATAAGATTTTAGTTTATATACTTTCTTTAAAAAATAGATGCTTTTATAAGGATAAGTTTGTACTGTTTAATATGCATGTTTTTAAGATGAGATTTTAATTTTAGCGTTAAAAAACAATACAATTTTGAATTAGTGAGCATAACTCAAAACTAGAGATATATATCATTAATGCTAAATTTGTTGGGTTATGCTTTTAAGTTTTAAGATTACATGTTTGGGAAAAAATTCTAACATGATAAGTTTTGGTGGCAAAACTTAGGAAATTAATCCCAAAATAACTCTTGACAATTATCTCAAAAGACAACGAGATTCTTGACAAAAAAAATATCCAATTCGGTTCCTGAGATTTACTTTTATGGGATTAATTAGTCCTGTGCAAAAAAAAATTTTTTTTTTACATAGGAGCTAATCAGTCCAAAAAAAAGATCAGTATTATTTTATATAAGTTAAATATATTCATAAATAATTTATTTTAAAAATATATTTCAGACATAAATATAAAGAAATAAACATTTTTCGTATATCGCATAGACTGTTTACATGTGAAACTACATGTTATAGCAATTAACAAGTGATTATAACATATCATTTCAAAAAAGGAAAATAGTTGGTAATGAAAATCAAATCCAAACATCTCCATGCAAGTATTGTTACCAAGAAGTTCATGTTGCACATTATAAGGGATGAACAGAATCTTTCATCTAACACCATCTATTACAAGAATATACCATTTCCAAAATTTAATGATAATGGTATCATAGTTTTTCCTAATACATACAGGATTCATATCCAACCTATTGAATTAGTTTCTCATATTACAAAGATACTCCACATCCATGAATATACAAGTGCATTTAAAATGACATCTTCTTAGTTATAGTGCATATATTTGGTACTGAATGCTACTAACAAGGACTTATCTAAAATTGATTTGGCTATCTCAAATTGAACCATATAAATAAGCACTTGTTAAACAAGAAGATCACAAGAAAAAAACGTTTCGTTTTTAAGCATGACTAGAAAGAAGGTGAAATTGGCTTTCATAGTGAATGATTCTGCAAGAAAGGCAACTTTCAAGAAAAGGAAGAAGGGACTATTGAAAAAAGTTGATGAACTCAGTACTCTTTGCGGGATTGACGCATGTGCTATCATCTATAGCCCGTATGATCCTCAACCAGAGGTTTGGCCGTCGCCATTGGGGGTTCAACAAGTGCTTTCCAAGTTCAGGTAACTTTGCAGTTACTTACTGATTTGTTATATGCAGGATTTTTGTATTTAATTTTATTTTCTGATTACTATGATCGTTAGGAGGATGCCTGAAATGGAGCAAAGCAAGAAGATGGTGAACCAAGAGAGTTTTCTAAGGCAGAGGATCGCAAAGGCGACAGAGCAGTTGAAGAAGCAGACCAAAGAGAACAGAGAGAAGGAGATGACCCAGCTCATGTTTCAGTACCTTGGTGAAGGTAACATCATGCACAATGTGAACATGCTTGATTTGAACGATCTTGCATATTTGATTGATCAGTATTTGAAGGATATCAATAGAAGGATTGAATTGTTGACAAGAGAGTCTCAGTCTCAGAGTCAACTCCCAATGCCACCACCACCGGTAGTTAAAGATGAGGTGGCAAATGTTGAAGAAGAGGGACAAGGGAGCCATGCCCAGCAAGGTTTGAACATCAACATGGATTCCATGCAACCAAAGGAAAATTGGTTTGTCAATTTGATGAGTGGTGCTAATGTGGATCAGCCACATGTATTTGGAGATGCTAATCAACAGAGTGGATTTTGGCCTAACACATTTTTCCATTGAAACAAACAAACGAAGAAATTCAAGTGTTATAAGTGTGGGTTCCTTTGTTGGAGTTGGATCTTTTCATGTTTAAAATAAATATGATTTGGCATATGCATATTTTTATATGAGATGATTGCTCTTAGAAAATAAAATATTAAAAAGATAAGCAATCAGTAATAGAGATTATGTTCATTTTGAACATTAGAAGATCTAGTTCCTTTTGTTATGTGTTTATATGTGAAAATAAGTGACCATGTGCTGGTGGTCTATGACTCTTAAGTTTGGCTTGTTTTTCTCTTTGTTATGTCGCTCTCTGTTTTGATAAACGGACTCTTGGCTTTTGGTGTGGCTTTTTATTTTGAGATTTGGTGCTCCTCTCATGATTCCAAGGGATGCATTTCAAGGAATCAATTGAATACATAACGCAATTTCCATGCTCTGTTTATGTGTATTATTAGATGATATAGAGAGAGAGAATCTCAGATTTTTCCAAAAAATGAATTTCATTATTCAAAGAATGAATTGAATGTTGGAGCATATGTATGCTTCCTTTATGCGAGTATCTTTGTACAACAAAGAATGAATCAATGTTCTATGCTATATTGCTATGAGTCTATGACCTACACAAGAAGAAAAAAGATGAAGTGTGTCTAATTAGAATGACTTCTTAAGGTACTTGAGTTCCAATGAAGAAGAATCAACACACTGTGCCTTGCCTCGATAAGCATTCAACAGTTTGAGCAACTCAGTAGCCTTCTCCTTAGTGCTATCATCACAACCAACTTGCAACACAACCAACAATTTCTGAAAGGCACCAACTTGAAGGGCCTCAATCAGAGCCCCTTCATCACGCTTATCCCAAACCTTCCAAAGTATAGAAACCGCAAAGCTAGAGGCCAATTCTGACACCCTCAAGATCTTCTTGATTGCAAGAGGAACCATTAGAGCATTGCTCTTGGCAAAATCCTTCCCCTTTTGGAAATCACAAATGGAATCCAAGACCCCCAATGCCTTCTCAGTTATCCCTCTTTCACCATCAAGAATGATATCCAACAGCAATGAGACCAAACCTAATTCCACAAATCTCTCTGCAATTACTTCTCTACTTTGTGCTAATGAAACCAAATTGAAAATTGTGGCCAAACATGATTTTGTAGCAATTGGACCAATTGGCTCCCTAATCATCTTAACCAAAGCCTCAACAAGTTGTTCATTTTTCTCCAGTGCTTCAGCACTTAGCTCCTTAATCACCAAAGAAGCACTTTGTCTTGCTCCAAGGTCATTACCACCTAGGAACAAAACCAACCGGGTCAACGAATTTTCCGAGCCCAAACACCCTTTACCCTCTTCGCCAATAGGAAGCATCCACGTCAGATTCTCCAAAATCTCTGCCAAGACAACCACGTGCTTGCCGAACGAATCACGTGAGAAATTCTGAAACGCACGTGCGAGTACATCAGCGGAACCGTTGCCAACGACGCACCTCTTGTTCCTCTCGTTCTCCTTCCCCCAAGCCTTGATCTTGGCCAAAGATTCCCGACACGTGGCATCATCACCGCGCTGTGAACCGGACAACAAGGCCTTACATTCCTGGGAAACGTCGTATCTGGAAAGGGGAGCCCTAGGAGTGGGGATCCTCTGGACGCCATGGGAGCTGTTATCGACGCACCAATCCTGAATCATCTTTCTGATGGCGTGGTTGGGGATCATGTCGGAGGTAGTTAGGAGCTGTTTGGTGACGGGGCAGGTGTTGTTACCGGATTCAAGCCACTTGTCGATGCTGTCCCTGTCGTAGGTTATGCCGGTTGAGAGGGTAACGGGGTCTTTCATAATGTCCAAGCTCACTGGGCAGCAAAAGTGTACGGGGATGACAATCTCATCGGCGGAGGGAGGTTGATCCTCCTTTGTCACCTTACGGAGATGGCGGAAGACCTTTCTTTTGGTCCAAGACAAAACCATTATGTCTTTCTTCTTTGTACGTAACTGATAGATTGATGAATCAAGTGTAATTGGAAGCTAAAGAATGTTTGTTTGGGAGAGTTGGGTTATTAGATTTATATACATGTGGGGGGAATACGCGGGTCAAAGGAAGGGTAAAGGGTTGAGTGCGTGGTCCAAGAGAATGGTTCAAAGTAAGAAAATGAAATGAAACGAAGGAATATTGTGTTGACCGTTGAATGTTTGAAGATTGGATTTGAGCAACGATATTTGTCAATAAGGGACAAACAAAATATTTAATAAAGCAGAAGAGTAGTACATATGAGAAAGTAGGAAATTAGGAATTGTACATAGTAGTTAAAACTTTGAAGGCGATCGTGTTATTGCACCCCGAAGCAAGCTCAAAGAAACTCGTGTATAGCGCGTAACAGCTACGCGGCTGTGACCGTGTAGGCGTAGCGTGTCCGCCAGCTTCTAATTTAACAGCCCTGGGTAACAGCAGTATGCACCAGGCTTTGAACACACTCCATTATTATCGTATCGACACTCGAACTTACTCAATCTCTTGAACTAAGACTAAGTCAGTTTAACCCTCAATATTTAGCAAGAAAGCTAAAAATACAAGAAAAATAAAATTTTGGTAGAAAGAACACTATATTACTTAAGTGTTTGTTACAAATCACTCACACATCCAAACTCTAACTCTCACTCTTTATTCATAGTCATCCACCTTCTCAATAGATTGTTAGGATTAAATCTAATGAACGGTCCAGATTAATCATCCAGAACTTTCACTACAAATATCTATCTTACTATATATTTTCTAAATACTTCTAGATTATTCCATACTATTTTTCATACTCCTATATACATTCACATTCTTCTAGAATACTCTACAACCTTTTAGAGTATTCTAGAACCTTCTAAAATATTTCGGGACCTTCTAAGACATTGTAGAACGTTCCGAAACCATTTAGAGCATTCTCAAACACTCTAAAAAACTATACAAACACTTTTAAATCTAGCTTTCTAAAATTTTCCGTGACATTCTCCCCCACCAAATGCGCAGACGTCCTTGTCCCGTTTTGTTCATGATAGCACTCTAGGTGTTCTTGGAATTGGCACAGATCTTCACGAGCTTCCCAGCTAACTTCAGTTATCGGGAGTCATTTCCACTTGATCAAGTATTGGATATTTGGTGGTACTCCTCTTCGTCGCACGACGCGATTAGCTAAGATCTCTTCGATTTCTTTATCAAATGATCTAATCACCACAGGCAGAGCACGACTCGAGTCACCTCTACTCGATTCATCTTGGTCTTCATGATATGGTTTAAGGATACTCACATGGAAGACCAGGTGGATCTTCATAGAGGAAGAAAGTTGTACTTTGTAAGCAACCTCCCTAACACGTCTAATGATCTCAAATGGCCCTTCGTATTTGCGGATTAAGCCCTTATGAACTTTGCGAAAGGCTTTGAATTATTGTGGAAGAAGTTTAATCATTACCTTGTCTCCCACTTTATAGCTTGCATGGCTCCTCTTTATATCTGCCCATTTCTTCATCCTCTTTGCAGCTTTGTCGAGGTAAGAACGAGTGGCATCTGCTTGTTCTTCCCATGACTCAATCATATGATAAGCTCCTGGGCTCTTCCCTGAGTAAGAAGAAGAAAGAGAGTGTGGTGTAAAGGACTGTTGTCCGGTCACAATCTCGAATGGACTTTTCCCTGTGGACTCACTCCTTTGCAAATTGTATGAGAACTGAGCAATGTCGAGGAGTTTTGTCCAGTCCTTCTGATTAGCGCTTACAAAATGCCACAAGTAACACTTGAGTAAGGCATTCACTCTCTTAGTCTGCCCATCGGTTTGAGGATGGAAGCTTGTTGAAAAATGAAGCTCCGACCTAATGAGTTTAAACAGCTCTATCCATAGTCGTCTTGTGAAGCGTGGATCTCGATTACTAATGATACTCTTAGGCAATCCTCAGTACTTCACCACATTCTTGAAGAATAGTCATGCTGCTTCCTCTGCAGTGCAGTCAATAGGGTCAAGTATAAAGGTAGCATACTTCGAAAATCGATCCACTGTCACAAGAATAGATCCAAACCCCTTGAACTTCGATAAGGTAGAGATGAAATCTAGAGAGACACTTTTTCACAATTGCTCTGATGGAGGTAGAGGTTCCAACAACCCACTTGATGTCTTGTTTTCATTCTTATCTTGTTGGCACACAAGACAAGTCTTCACATAACTCTCCACTTCATCTCTTATTTGAGGCCAATAATAGGAAGATTCAATAAGTGCCAAGGTCCTTCGTTGACCTTGGTGACCAGCCCACTTGGTGTCGTGGCATTCTCTCACGAATTTTTTTCTTAGATTTTCCCATTTAGGGACGTATAGTCTTCTCCCTTTAGTGTAGAGAAGGTCATCTTCTAGCCAAAATCTTTTGTTCTTACCTTCTCTAGCCAATTCCACTAACTTCTTGGCTAATGGATCATGATGCAACCCTTCCTTGATGGTATGCACAATATCTCCTTCGACCATAGAAATGGCTACCAAATCAGCTTTGTGGCTCAGTGCATTTGCTACTACATTAGTCTTGCCTGACTTGTATTCTAATTCGAAATCAAACTCAGCTAAAAAATTTGCCACCTAGCTTGTTAGGGGGCTTAATTTCTTCTGAGTTTGGCATAGCTTGTAGCCACATTATCTGTCTTGATGATGAAGTGTGAACTAAGTAAGTAGTGACACCAAGTTCTCAGACAATGCACCACTACGGTCATCTTCTTCTCTTGGACGGTGTTTCGCCTCTCTGTATCATTCAACTTGTGGCTCTCAAAGGCAATAGGATGTCCTTCTTGCATCAGAACCCCTCAAATGGCATAGTCAGAAGTATCGGTGTGGACTTCAAATACCTTTGAGTAGTCAGGCAGTGCTAGTATTGGTCCTTTTGTGATAGCAGCCTTTAACTCATCAAAGGCCTTTTAACACTTCTTTGACCATTTTCAAGAGTGATTCTTCTTGAGAAGATCAATTAATGGTGCAGCCTTGGTGGAGTATCCCTTGATAAACCTCCGATAGTAATTAGCTAACTCAAGAAATGACCTTAATTCAGATACTTTGTTTGGCGGCTCCCATTCTTTGATAGCCTTTACCTTTTCTTGATCCATACAAAGAGTTCCATCTTTAATTATGTGTCCCAAGAAGTAAACTTCATCCCTTGTAAAGGAACACTTTTCCTTCTTTACATATAGGTTATTCTCTCGTAAGATTTTAAACACAGTTCATAAGTGCTCTACATGTTCCTCCAAGGTATTGCTATAGACAACAATGTCATCCAAGTAGACCACTGCAAACCGATCAAGGTAAGGTAGAAAGATCTCATTCATCAAGATACAGAAGGTCGCAAGAGCATTGGTCAAGCCAAAAGACATCACCAACCACTCATACGATCCATACCTCGTGACACACGTGATCTTAGACTCATCACCATTGGCAATTCTCACTTGGTGATATCCTGATCTCAAATCTAGCTTTGAGAACCATTTAACTCTACCAATTTGATCAAACAAATTGGATATCAAAGGAATATGGTATTTATTCTTGATGGTTACCTTGTTGAGTGCTCGATAGTCGATGCATAATCTCAACGAACCATCATGCTTCTTTTGGAACAAGATTAGAGCACCATAAGATGCTTTTGATGGACTGATGAACCCAACATCTAGAAAATCCTTGAGCTTCAACTCCTCAAGTTCTGGCAGTGCCATCCTATAAGGTGCCTAGGCTGGCAGCTTTCCTCCTGACTCCAATTCAATCTTGTGGTCTACCTTCCTCCTAGATGGAAGTTGTTTTGGCAACTCGGGAGGTATAACATCCTTATTTTCTTCAAGGACTTCCTTGATTTTGGGAGGAACGTCTTCTCTTTCAGACATTGACTTCTCTTGTAATAGAGCCAAAAATGTAATCTCTCCCTTCTTGAACCCTTTCTTGAGTTGCATAGTAGAAAACATCGATATTCCTCCAGCTTTAGAGACTATAGGGACCATGCATGGAGACCCTTTCTCCATGACGCATACTATGTCATAGTATTGCATAGGTATTATATTTGCCTTCCTTTGCAAATCGAGCCCGAAAACTATTTTAAAATTGTCCATTGGTGCTATTGAGAAATCCACAAGGCCCTTCCAAGAACCAATAGTCATCTTAACCCCTTTTGCTACTCCCTTAAGGGCTTCACCCTTGGTATTCATGGGTTTGAATCAGTCATTCTTTTCGGTGATCTTCAACGCAAACCTTTTTGCTTCATCAGGCGTGATGAAGTTGTGTGTAGCACCAGTGTCGATCATAGCCATGATGGATTTTTCATTGATAAAGGCTTTGACGTACATCAAGCCTTTCATTTATGCAGTGCTTGCCTCTTTGGCCTTCACAGTATTCATGAGTTGGATAAATCCAACACACTCAGTTACCTAAGATTGAGCCTCTCGTTCCTTGGTGATAGATGCCAGAGTCCCTAGCTTAGAACAGTCCTTTATTTGGTGTGGCCCCTTGCACACGAAGGATTCTCCTTCGGGCATGAAAGTCTTCTTCTTTTCCTTGTACTCTTTCTTTGAAGAGTATTTTTCTTCCTTCTTGGTTGAGAAACTCTTTTCCTTGTCTCCCCCACTTTTAGTAGAACTAGGCTTGAAAGAAGATTTGGGTTTAGAGTCCCCCTATGATACTCAGTGAGTGATTTGGCCACCACAATGGCTTCATTGACATCTTTAACATTCCTTCTTTGTAGTTCTTGCTTTGCCCAAGGTTGGAGTCCATCAATGAAGAAGAACAATGCATCCTTTGATGCTAAGTTGGGAATTTGAAGCGTGAGAGTAGTGAACTCCTTCATGTAGTCACTAATCATACTCTTGTGCTTAAACTCCCTCAACTTCTTCCTTGCTTCATAAACCATATTCTCAGAAAAGAATTGTCTTTTCAACTCCCTTTTGAAATCTTTCCATGTGACTATGTTGCAAGTACCTTTTTCCATATCTGTGTACTTTCTCCACCACCACAAAGTAGCATTATCAAAAAGGTAGAGAGCTACAGTGCGTACCTTTATTGCTTCTTCGACCACCTTTTGGCCTTCGAAGTACCTCTCCATTTGCTATAAGAAGTTCTCCACCTCTCGAACAACCCTCACGCCCTTGAACTCCTTAGGCTTTGGGAGATTAATCTTTGTCATCTCTCTTATAATGGTTGGTCGAGATTTTGCCTCCTCAAACCAAAATCGAACTTCCTCAAATAGTTTCAAGGAATTCTCAAGCTTCTCTTTAATTTGGAGCATGCTTTTTTTGAAAGCATCTAGTTCTCCTAACACGTGAGCCTTGAATGTCTCCTTATCATGTTCTATTCTTTGGAAACGCTCATCCATAGAGGATAGAACATTCTCCAACATAGAAACTCTCTCTTCTAAGAAGTTAGAGTCCTTACCTCTAGGCTCACTTAAAGAACGGGCCTTCTTGCCTCCCCATTGAGAAGGAATAGCGTCCCTTCCCCTTTGAGACTCAACATGCTCCATGTTTACACTAGAAGCCATACCCACAAACCACTTGTGCTCCCTCTCGAACCTTGCTCTAATGCCAAATTGTCACAGCCTTGGACACACTCCAACGCTACTGTAACGACACTCGAACTTACTCAACCTCTTGAGCTAAGACCAAGTCAGTCTAACCCTCAATATTTAGCAAGAAAGCTAAGAACACAAAAGAAAGGAAGCTTTAGTGGAAAGAACACTGTATTGCTCAAGTGTTTGTTACAAATCACTCACACATGACTCACACACCCAAACTATAACTCTCATTTCCTATTTATAGCCATCCACTTCCTCAATAGATGGTTAGGATTAAATCTAATGAACGGTCTAGATTGATCATGTAGAATCTTCACTACAAATATCTATCCTACTATATTTTTCTAAATACTTCTAGATTGTTCCATACTATTCTTCATAATCCTATATACATCCACACTCTTCTAGAATACTCTACAACCTTTCAGAGTCTTCTAGAATATTCTAAGGTATTTCGGGACCTTCTAGGATATTCTAGAATATTCCGGAACCATCTAGAGCATTCTCAAATATTCTAGAAAATTATACAAACACTGTTGAATCTAACCTTCTAAAATTTACCGTGACAACTAACTAACAACACAAGGTGGGATCAACTGGACAAAAGTACTTACAAATGATTTTTGATATCACAAAAATATACAGATAGAATTGAAATTCTAATATGACAATAGATAAAATTTTCTTGCTGTTAGAAGGATTTTATTTTTGTTAAGTTTAGTGTATACGTGGCCATTAAAACGATGAATTGATACTTCTTATCATTATTTAAAATATCTAATGTCAAAAGTAACAATCTTTTATTTTAAAAATAATAAAATATTATTATTAAAGAGTAGAACACCGTTTTTAAATTTTAATTGATTGAATCCTAATTTTACAAAAATTTTCAGAAATAACAACTAGGGTGAAAGGTTAAAGACATGTCTAGATTTGAGGATCTACGCTCACCACACCATGTTAAATTTTGTATTCTTTGCCATTGAAAAGAAGAAATTGAAAAGGGATGAAGAAGAAGAAAGAGGCTTGAAGAAAGAAGAAAGCCAGAGGAAGTGAGGGATTCACCTTTACTCTGAGTATTACAAAATTATCAATACTTTCTCACTAACTTTTTTGCTCACAAACATGTACTCATGTATGTACTCTGCTTTTATCTTGGCAGCTCCCTTATATCATGGAAGAGCAAAAAGCAACCCACTGTGACTCGATCATCTTTTGAGGCAGAGTATCACACACTTGCTCTGGCTGTTTGTGAGGCTCAATGGATCTCCTTCATCCTTTGTCGATCTCCACCTCCCGGTTACAAAGCCCATACCCCTTTATTGTGATAGTCAATTTGTACTCTACATAGCTGCCAATCCAGTATTTCATGAGAGGACGAAACATATTGAAATCGACTCCCATGTTGTTAGAGAGAGAGTCATTTCTGGTTTAGTGAAGTTGCTTCTGATTTCCACCAAGGCTCAAGTCGCTGACATCCTTACCAAATTGTTATCTCCAGGACCATTTCAAACATGTTTTTCCAAGCTTGGATTGTACAATATGTACACTCCAAGCTTGAGGGGGAATATCACTTGATTTTGTTATTACAATCCCTCTTCACAACTTTTCTTTTATTTTTCTTATGGATTCTCTAGTTAGTCTGGCTTCTGTTATAGTAGCAAGTTGCAATTTGTCTCAAACTACAACTTGAGGGAGAATATTAGTGTACATATATGAGTACATGTTTGTCAGTGAAAAAGTTAGTGAGAAAGTATTGACAATTTTGTAATACTCAGAGTAAAGGTGAATCCCTCACCTCCTCTATCTTCCTTCAAGCCTCTTTCTTCTTTTTCATCCATTTTCAATTTCTTCTTTTCAATGGCAAAGAACACAAAATTTAACATTAGAAGAAAGAATAACTTTACAGAAAAACAACTTAAGTGACATTGACGAATTATCCATAGGAGCTGCACTAAAGAGAAAGAAGAAAAAACACGATTTTAATAGTGGCAAATACTATTAAACCATTCTTCTACCTTAATCCATGACAACAATAAAGAAGTCTCATGGCCCACAAATTTAACCCAACAGAATACATAAATTCAGTTTTAATTTTAGCCTTTATCATCTTATCTTATCTTTATGTTACCTTCTTATTTTATCTTTACTTTTACTTTTCGTAAGCAATACTCTATATATATTTAGTTTTACTTTTATAATTCAATCAACCAAGAAATACATAACAAAGCATTCTTTATCTTTGCGTACTCTTCTTGAGCTCTACTGACATCTATGGATAAACCAACTAATTCAGATACTAAAACTCCTTCAACTCTCCTGCCTACTATGAATAATCAACCTTCCAATTTAGCTCAGGATACAACCAATCCCTATTATATTCATCCAAGCAAAAATCCTACCTCAGTCTTGGTTACCCCTGTCTTCACAGGAAACAATTACCATTCATGGAATAGATCCTTCACTATGGTTATGATTCCAAAAATTTGGATTTCTTAACGGTTCTATCTCCTCTCCTTTACCTGATGATCCTCTTTTCTTGGCTTGGGAACGTTGCAACAATTTGGTCTTATCTTGGTTGTTCCATTCTTTGTCCCCTTCTATAACCCAAAGTATCATCTATTTTGCCACTGCCTCCTCTGTCTGGATTGATTTGAAAGAACGATTTGCTCAGAGCAATCTTTTTCGAATTGTTGAGTTGCAAGAAGAAATCTATGCACTTAAGCAGGGCACTCTGTCTGTCACCGAGCTCTACACGTCACTGAAGTCTCTTTGGAAAGAACTCGTCAGTTCTCGCCCTCTCCCGGTCTGTTCATGTCCAGCAACATCTCACAGATCACAAGATTTCATAATTCGCTTTCTTAAGGGATTGGATGAACGATTTTCGGTGGTGCAATCTCAAGTACTTCTACCCAATTTTGGACCTCTCACTAGCCCAACAACAAGCTCTCATAGCACTTCTCAAAAAGGTCGAGTCTCCCTCTTCAAAATATAGAGATATGGTTCATCAAATCAAAATGGGTTTTTGCCTTGTCCGAGCACTCATTTTCTTTGTTCTTTAAACACATTTTATATTTTAAATGCATCAAACTTATCTTGGTTTATTTCATATTACAAAGTCTCTCCCATTATCATTCACTTACCAAATAACACTAAAGTCACTGCTTCCTATAAGGGTATTGTGCAATTTTCTTCATCCTTAATCCTCATGATGTTCTTTATCTATTTTACTTTAATTTTAACATTATTTCTATATCCAAAATTGCTTCCAATCATCAATGTCAACTCACTTTTTCATCTTCTTCTTGCACTTTACAAGCCAACACTTTGAGGACGATTGGTTTGGGTAGAATGAGAGAAGGCTTGTATGTTGTTAAAAGTACTCTCACTCACACTTCATCAACTTTACATTCTATTCATACTATCAAAACAAAATCAGCCATTACACCATCCGAGCTATGGCATTTTCGTTTGGGTCATCTTTCTGAACAAAGACTTAATTATTTACATAAGCAATTTCCTTTTATTTCTATGCATTATGATAAAACTTGTGATATTTGTCATTTTTCTAAACAGAAAAAACTTTCATTTTCTCAAAGCTTTAATAAAGCTAATACAATTTTTGATTTATTATATTTTGACATTTGGGGCCCGTTTCGACAAAATTCTATTCATAATCATAAATATTTCTTAACTATCGTTGATGATTTTAGTTGCTTTACATGGGTTATTTTGTTAAAATCAAAAGGAGAAGTGCAAAATCATGTAAAGAATTTTATTGTTTTAGTTAAAACACAATTCAACTCTAAAGTCAAAACTGTCCGTTTCGATAATGGACCAGAATTTATTTTATATGATTTTTATGCTTCCAAGGGCATTATTCATCAACGTAGTTGTGTTGAAACCCATCAACAAAATGGATGGATATAACACAAGCATCAACATATTTTAAATATAGCTCGTGCTCTTATGTTTCAATTTAATTTACCATTATCTTTTTAGTCTTATGCTGTTAAACATGTTGTTTATTTGTTTAATAGAGTTCCATCCTCTGCAATTAATTTTCAAACACCATTTGAGATTTTATTTAATCATCCACCAAATTATTATGACCTTAAATTTTTTAGATGTTTATGTTTTGTATCTACTCTAATGACAAATAGATCAAAATTTGATCCAAGAGCCAAAAAGGGTGTTTTCATTGGTTTTCAAAATGGTTTTAAAGGATATATCATTTATCTTTTGGATGACAAAAGGATTGAAATTTCTCGAAATGTTATATTTTATGAATTAGTCTTTTCTTTGTTCCACACAAATGACCCAATTTCTCCCTCCAACCCAACAACAAATTCTGAACCAAATAATTTTTCTGTCAACACACATAACCCAAAAATACCAACCCTTCCAATTGAACCCTCACACATACCTATTGACCCAACTCCATTTAATTCTTTATTTTCTCCAATAATCTCTCCTTCTTCCTCACTGTCGTGTCCTAACCAACTTGAATCCATGACAACTGAATCTCTTTCGAGGCCCACACCCTCCTCTTCTTCCGTACTAGACGCCAGTCCACCATCACATCCTCATCCCCCGTCACCATCTTCACCACCTGAGCAACCCCATCCTCGTCATTCTGATCGACCTCACCGACCTCCAGCACATCTCTCTGATTACTTGTGCAATTCCTCTCTCACCTCCACAAATCAATCTCCCTCAAAGTGCAGGTATCCTTTATCTTCAATCATGTCTTTTTCTTATCTTTCATCTTCACATAAAAGGTTTCTATTATCTCTACATTCTGACGCCAATCAACATCCCAATTGGCATAGTGCTATGAAAGATGAGCTTGATGCTCTTGAGTTGAACAAAACTTGGTGTCTTGTTGATTGTCCTGCAGGTGTTAAGCCGGTTGGCTGTAAATGGGTCTATCGTATCAAACACAAGCATGATGGTTCAGTTGATCGATACAAGGCTCGCCTTGTGGCCAAAGGATTCACCCAGACTGAAGGTGTTGATTTCTTGGAAACCTTCTCTCCTGTTGTCAAGCCTGCCACCATCAGATTAGTTTTGGCATTGACCTCTATGAAGCATTGGCCCATATATCAGTTAGATGTCAATAATTCTTTCTTACATGGGGATCTTTCTGAAGATGTTTACATAACTTTGCCACCCGGGTTCACATCTCCTCGCCCAAATGAATGCTACAAGTTACAAAAGTCATTGTATGGTTTATGACAATCTAGTCATATGTGGTATGACAAACTTTCTCATCTTTTGCTATCTCATGAATATCAGCAATTTCAGCATACCTTATCTGATTATAGTCTATTTGTTAAATTTACTGGTGCTCAAATTTTTATACTTCTAGTCTATGTTGATGACATCGTTCTCATCGGTAATTCTATTTCTGAACTTGCTTCCATTAAGTCTATTTTGCACCAACACTTCCAAATTAAAGATTTGGGCCCTTTAAAATATTTTTTGGGTATTGAAGTAGCTCAATCAGCAAAGAAAATTTGCTTATCTTAGAGAAAATATTGTCTTGATCTTTTGGAGGATTCTGGTTTATTAGGTGTTAAACCTGCCTCTGTTCCAATGGATAGTTCCACAAGACTATATCAAAACAAAAGTCCCTTACTATCTGACCCTTCTGTGTATCGCTATTTGGTTAAGCGTCTTATCTACCTTACCACTACTCGACTAGATATCATGTATGCCACTCAACAATTAATTCAATTTATGGCATCTCCTACTGAATCTCATCTTCAAGCTGCCAAGCATGTGTTACAATATCTGAAAACTAGCCCTGGCAAATGACTTTTTTTTCCAAGAGAATCAGAAATTCAGCTTCTCGGCTTCAGTGACTCTGATTGGGCTGGATGTCCTTACACTCGGCGATCTTTAACAGGCTATTATTTCTTCTTACGCAACTCTTTAGTCTCTTGGAAGACCAAGAAACAAACAACCGTTGTACACTCATCCACTGAAGCAGAATATCGTGCACTTGCCAACACAACTTGTGAACTTCAATGGATACTAAATCTGTTACAATTTTTACGCATCTCTCATATCCGCCCACCAGTTTTATATTGTGATAATCAAAGGGCTCTTCATATTGCTGCTAATCCAGTTTTTCATGAACGGACCAAACATTTAGACGTCGATTGTCACTTGATTCGACAAAAAGCTCAAGCTGGAGTGATGAAACTTCTTCCCATTCCTTCTTCTGGGCAATTAGCTGACATCTTCACAAAGCCTTTGTCTCCTCAACCCTTCCATCTTAATCTCAATAAGCTTGGTGTTCTCGATATGTTTCATCCTCCAGCTTGCGGGGGCGTATTAAACCATTCTCAGAAAGATTGGTCGTCATGTGACCATATCGTCGGCCCTCATCAAGGTGCTTCAGCAATTTAGGTGGCTCTAACCCTCGGATCCACTCCATCATCTGCGAAAATGTTACCGGATCCTCGCTACTGATAAGATCCAGGTAGTACTGCGACTGCTCTTGCGTCTTGGAATATGCAGCATTAACTAGGTGTCTTTTGGCTTCCTTACTCTTGAAACTGGTTGCGAAGTTGGAGGCAATATGTCGTACACAGTACACATTGTGTTCCCAGCCACACCCCTCACGCTCCAATGCGGCCTTTATTGCCGCATGCCTGTCGGATATAAGCAGCACTCCTGGCCGAGTTGCGACATGCCTCCTCAAATTGGTGAGGAAGAAGTACCATGAATCTATGTTCTCTCTTTCGACAAGTGCAAATGCGACGGGTAGAATGTTGTTATTGCCATCTTGTGCTATGCTCATGAGAAAGGTGCCTGCGTACTTACCATACAGGTGTGTTTTGTCCACTGACACCAGCGGTTTACAGTGTTTGAAAGCTTCAACACATGAAGGGAACGACCAGAAAACCTGGTGAAACATGACACTATCACGGTCTAGTGTGTTCCCAACATAGTACGGCCGCGTTTGGAGTTCAACAATTGTCCCTGGTGCGAAAATACTTGCTTAGTTAAACATGTAAAGGACTAAACGGACATTAAATAGCAAAGACCATTCGATAATAAATGCAAATAATACCTGGGACGAAAGCTTGTAAAGCATTGAGGTATCTACATAGCTGGTCATACGATTCATCCCAATCAACGTAGATCCTTGCGATTGCCTTCTGCTTCGCGTGCCAAGCCTTCTTGTAAGACACCTTGTAACCGTACGCTGACTCTACCGATCCTTGCAACACCTTTACACAAATTGTCACATCATCATGCACCATGGGGAATATGTGCTGGCAGATGACATTGCTATCTAGTTGAGCGTGGTCTTGAGACATTGAACTTGCCAAGCAACTGTGAGGCCCTTCATACTTTCGAATTTCCCAAAATCTAGAGGACCTTGTCTTTGCAACCCGTACCATCCAACGATATTGATCCCCGAACTGCTTGCATCGACATACATACCTACTTTGGTCTGACTCTACCACCTTATATTCTGCACTCCTATGGATGTTGTAGTTTTTTACTGCTAGCATCGCTGTTTCCCGGTTAAGAAATTTCAACCCAATCTCGAGCTCCATCTCTCCTGACAAAGGGTAGCTGCTCGGTCTGTCCTCTGCATTACTTGAATGCATTGCTCCAAGATTTAAGGACAGGTAGTGTGCTGGTGTGGAGGAAGATACACCACCACCTTCCGGTTCGACCCGTGTTGGAGGAACAGCATCGCCATGCAGAGGCTGCGTCTCCGGCACGGCTTCTGCCTCATCGCCACTGAAATCTTCAATCTCATCCTCGTCAGATGTATCTGCAATATCAGCATCAGAAACCTGATGGTGTATTTTGGAAAACGAATTCCAACATCGAAAACTAACTGGCAAATGTACCGGGTCGCATCAAGTAATAATAACTCACATGAGTGAGGTCGATCCCACAGGGATTGAAGGATTGAGCAATTTTAGTTTAGTGGTTGATTTAGTCAAGCGAATCAAGTATTGGTTGAGTGGTTTGTATTTGACAGAAACTAAATTGCTTGAAATGTAAAGGGAGAGGGGAAATTGCAGTAAATGAAAGAGCAAAGAAAGTAAAAGTGCTGAATCTTAAAGTGCAAGTAATGTAAATTGCAGAAACTTAGATTGCAAGAAATGTAAATTGCTTGAATTGTAAAAGGGATTGGGAGTTGGGATTGCAGAATTTAAACAAGAGGAAGTAAATTGCAACAAAACAGAAGAGTAGAATGTGGATTGAAGTAAAGTAGATCTAAATAGAAAAGTAGAAATGCTTGAGAAATTAAAACAAAAAATGACTTGTGCTTAAATTGCAGCAAATTAAAAGAAGTTGAAGATCTCATGAGTGGAAGAGACTAGAAAACAAGTCTAGATCTCAAATCCTTCCTTGATCCAACAAGAGCAATTGCAAAAGAAATAAAGAAAAGTAAATTGCAGAATTAAAGAGAAGATGAAGCAGTAAAGTAAACAGAAATGGAAATTCAATTATGCAGAGAAAGTAAACAAGAGATCTCAAGGTGAGATTGAAACAGAAGTTCTTCAATTCTTCACCCAAGATCAAAAGTAAGAAAAGTAAAGAGTGCTCAAGCAAGAACAAGGAAGAAGAGAGATCAATTCTCCTTCCCAATTCTCTAAGATCTAAATTCAAAAGTAAAAGCTCCAAATGAAAATGAAAAATTAAAAGGGAAAATTCAAAGTAAAGTCTAGAGGTCATAATTACATCAAACTAGCTCCTATTTATACACTTTCTATTCTTAAATTTTGGAATTTGGATGGGCTTTTGATTTGGTGAAGAAATGAATTAAGTTGGATTTTTAATTCAATTTTTCAGCCCAAGTGCACCTCCCAGGGGCAAGCTCAGTTGGAAAACCAAACTGAGCCCCCAAGTGTTGCCGTCCGTGTCATTTGGTGCGCCAGCCTCCCTTGGTCATGTGCGTGACACTAGAGCTCAGTTGGAATTTTGAACTGAGCTCTCCATGTCCTGGCCGTGTCATGGGGTGCACAAGGCTCCTTGGTGTGTCAAAGTTGTGCGCCAAAGTGAGGGGAGATGGGGGAGAGTAGTGCTCAATTGGGAAAATCAACTGAGCTCCCCATGCAGCGCCTTGCTCTTGTCTTCAAGGTCCCAGGTTCAACTCTTGGTGGAGGCAAATGGAGATAATTTCCTTGGAAGAGTAGAGAGTAAGGAGTGCTTCTACAAGGAAGCTCCAGGTTCGAGCCTTGGGTGAGCCCTTTTGGCTTATTTTCTTTGCACAAGGAAAAACACTCTTCCCTTGTTCTCCATGGAGCTCCCAGGTTCGAATCCTTGCCAAAGCCTTTTGGCCTATTTTCCTTGCAAGGCAATATAAAGTAGCGCTCAGTTAATTAAAGCAATTGAGCGCCCTTGGTGAATGCTTTTTGGTGAATGCTTTTTGTCTAATTTCCCTTGCAAGCTAGGTAGCGTGAGGTTCCGTATTCGAACCTTGGGGAAGGCTTTTTGGCCCATTTTTCCTTGTTTTCCTTGCAAGGAGCGTTCCTTGCTTCCCTTGGGCCATGAGTTCGAAACTTGGTGGCTTCATTCCTTGGAATTTTGCTTTGAATTTATTCTTGAAAGAGCCCGATAAAGCTCACTTAGTGAACTGAGCCTTATGTTGTTTCCTTGCTTTTTTTTGTGCTCAGTTAACTAATTGAACTGAGCTTGGTGCCTTGCTTTCTCCCATTTGTCCTTGTGAAGCTCAGTTTGCTTTCTCAACTTAGCTTTCACTCTTCTTTGATTTTTGCCATGCTTTTTCTTTCCTTGGGCACGCTTCTTAAGCAACGCTTTCTTATTTTCTTCTTTTCTTCACCTACAAATAATCAAAACAACCAATCAAAGTATCACCAAATTCACAAGGTTTACAAATCATTAAAAATCAATTAAATTTAGCTTAAACCTTATGATTTAGCATCAATTAAATGGTGGTTGTTTGATTCAAAGAAGTCATGCATTTCCATTCCAAATTACTTACTTATAATGCAAGAAAGTGCATAAAACCAAATAAAAACAAAGAAAAAGGCTAGTGAAACTAGGCTAGGATGACTTGTCATCAGAACCCTATCGACCCCAACATGTGTAGAAGGGGCGGGGCGTGCTCCACGAATACCTACATTTTGTTCCTGCGGAACGAACACGTTGAAGCTTGGACTTGGGGCCCTACTGGTATCCCGAGCCGGAACAAAATCAGCTGCCCCATGATTTCTGACCCCCTCCACATTATTCGAACTGGACGAGCTTCCACCAATATCCTGAAAATGCAGACAAAGCTCCAACAAATAGATGCTTCCTATGCTGCGATGATAAGAAAACATCATCGACACATGCTGATCAGATTTTATCTGCATTTTTTGATAGGAAAACGAGTTGGTCACTGCAACCGGCATCCTGTAAGTTAGCTTCCTGATTTCTTTTTTTCCAACCATTCTGGTATGTATCAGAATCAGATTTTTCAACTCTTGCAACGATGTCTGTGGCGGAATCATTATCCACATTGAATCGTCGCAAACGAATGTAATACCTTCTGCTGTATGAGAAATTTCACCGTTTGGGTATATAATCACGTAAACGTTCCCCGAAGCCATACAAATAGCAAACAAATCTTAATACCAGAAAATTTTTAAGAAAGAAAGAGGGTGAAGAGGTTGAGAGCAATTTTCGAGAGTGAGAGGAGAGTGAAGAGAATGACTTTTTTCGGGTCATCTAGGAGCGTTTATATAGGCAAATTCTGGTCCCAATTCGTGGCTGATACACGTGAAATGCACCAATTCGTGACCGCCGCCCCTGGTTTCCCCATTTTGTGGATGGCAGCCACTAAATGACTATTCCTCCATTTCATGTGCGTCGGAGTTAAATTGGACCCTGCAGCTGTCCCCTCCATTTCGCTGGCGCCAGTGGTGAGTTGGTAGGCAACTTCATTTTGTGGGCGACGAGCTTGAGTTGGGCATGTGTATTTAGAAGAAAAATTCAAACCATGCGTATTCCTGGAATTAAAGTATTTTCCACGTTTAATTATATAAAAAAGCCCCTAAACCTAAGCCAAACAAAATACAATATTGTTAAGTGGCGCCTTCTGCAATGCACCTCATAAGCGGATTTTAAATTCCCATCGTACCCTTAATTGCTGCCTCTAATCCTCCATTATCATTGA
>NC_029787.2:123199237-123206645 GCF_000816755.2 Arachis ipaensis
ATCTAAACTGCGATCGTACATATTTTACCCTTTTCATATTTGATATTTTCTAGACATAAAAATCTTACATGAAATGTAACCAAGCAAAAGAATATCTCACACTAAAGAACATAAAAGGTTAGAATATATTGTATTCATTTGATTCGTTTGCAACAACGACGAGTGAGTAACGCTGCAAATTAAGGATGATAAAATGAGTATTGGACTATTGGTCCAGCCACGTGTTACGTCTTACGTGTAGACTATAGATCTTTCAATTTTTTTTTGACAATAGACCATGCGTCCATGCCCATCTTTCATGTATGGTCACCATGTGATAAAAACACTGAAAGATTAATTTTATTCATAAGTAAATTTATTGTTCTAAAACTTTCATAAATAAAAATAATTAATAGCTTATTCATCTTTTTGTGTATAAAAGTTAATTTCAGTAACTTTATATAAAAATAGTAGTTTACTTCTAATTTAGTGTGAAGTGTGACATGACATGTTCCCCTTAACACTTTATTTTGTTTGGTAAACTTTCCCCCAAACACATGAAAATTACTAAAGCAACTTTTGGAAACCCTTCTTCGGAAATGGTGAAGCTGAAGTCTCTTTTTGGATGGATAACCACTTGCTTCCTTTTTACCAAGAGAGGTAGGCATGCAAATGCAATGCAGCAAGCAACAAATATTCAAAGCTTTTCCTTAACTACTTCTACACCTGCCTAATTTGTCTGCTTCACAAATTCATGCTCAATTCAAAAACTGCTTAACATGCGCCAGATTCCCCGGAACCATTCAAATTGATGGCTACCTTACAAAGTCATTAGTTAAGTTATTAGGATTCAGAGGCACAGCAACCAAAATAGAATATCTCTATCTCATATAATTGTTACACAAATTGTAGATTTTTTCATTTTAAGAATCCATTGGTTAAAAAGAATGTCATACCTAAAGTTAACCGAGGGAATTTGGCAGTAAATCTCCTTAAACAAATGCTGGGGAGGTACAAGATATACCGTGGAAGAAGTTACAGTTACTACAGTTACACCATGAAACATGATGGAACATGTTCATATAAGAAAAAGCCAGCAAGAAGCAAAGAAAATGATGAACCAAAAATACACACTACAAAACCACAATTAACATTATTTACAGCCAAACATGAATCACCTCCCATCTGCTGAGGTGAAAGATTCGGCGAATCCGTAAGGACGGGTAGGTATGCTTGTCTGCGTGTTGTCCAAGCTTGGTAGGAGCGAAGAAGACGACGACTCCATTTGGCTTCCACCTTCGTAAGCCTGCCATTTCTTAAGCGCTTGCGGCAAAGACATGTCGAGGTCAATGCCGTATATGTCTTCGGGGTTCTGATCAGATGGTTTCCAGAGTTCTACAAGAGAAGCAAGCACGTTGACAGCATGACCCATGTCAGGCCTTTGATATGGCTCCCTCGCACAGCAGTGGCCGGCTAGCTCTGCCACGGTGTGTACACTAGCCAGCGTTTCCTCGTCAAGCTCGATTGTGGGGTCAATGGCCTTTCGGAATGTGTCCTTGTTTATGTACATTCTGCGGAACCATGTAACGAGGTGCACACTATCCTCCGGCTGGGTCTCGTCAAGTGCTCTTCTTCCGGTTAATAGTTCCATCAATATCACACCAAAGCTGAACACATCAACCTTGGTTGTGACTCGGCCGGTAACTGAAAGAAGAAAGCAATACACTTGCCAGTGTTAAGACTTCCCCGAAAATCACTTATTACACAATAAAGATGAAACTCAGCTTGTGAAGTTTTGATATTAAAGAACAATAAAAATCAGAACAAACACATTCAACCATTCAAGTTGGTATCACCAAGCCAGGAGTCTCATCATTTCTACACACCAGCAATTGCATTCTCTTATTTAATTGCATTGAATTGACCAAACGTTGACTTAGTTGATATAAGAAAAACACGTCCATACTCCTTACCAGTTACTACGTTGCTAAAATTAAAGGAAAGTCGCCACTCGCCAGTTGCTTATAAAGAATACTGAATGCTAGCTTACCATAGTCCCATAATAAGTTGATCAAACTTTTTATAACATTTTTCCTAAGATGCTTGGCCATTGAATTGATATGCATAGGAAGTAACCCACATTTATGGCAATCAGCAAACTAAACCATAGCAATATCTAGATCATGATCAGATTGTCATACTCATTGCTTGGCATTAATACAAAAATCGACCTAGCACACAAAGAACTTGCAACAACAATGGAAGTTATATACTATTTTTTCAGTAAAAAGAAAAATACCTGCATATTCTGGAGCCAAATACCCAAAAGTTCCTGCAATTCTTGTTTCTATTGAAGCCTTGCCTTCTGGAGCAAGTCGCACAAGACCAAAATCTGCAACCTTTGCCCTCATATCATCTCCAAGGAGAATGTTTGAAGGCTTTAAGTCCCTATGTATGAAGCTTTGATGGGCCAAGCTATGAAGATACTCGACAGCCCTTGCCACATCCAATGCAATGGTTAATCTTCTATTCCACTCCAACGGCTTTAGTCCTTCTTCTAACCAATTAAAAAGATGCCTACTTAACGTCCCCTGAGGCATGTACTCATACACAAGAAGCTTCTCATTCCCATCCAAGCAGTAGCCGAGAAGCGAGACAAGATGCCGGTGGCGAACCTTAGTCAAAACAGCAATTTCAGACTTAAATTCTGCCGCCCCCTTACCGGATATTGCTCCAATCTCCATTCTTTTCACTGCAATTTTTGTGCCATCATGTAATTCACCTTTATAAACTGTTCCAAAACCTCCTTGCCCCAATATATTTTGCTCACTGAAATTGTTAGTGACATTCCTCAGGACTTGTATAGAAATGACCATATTTCCCGCTTCGACCATCTGGATATCCCTTCCTTCGCTGCCAGGCACAGTTTGCGATTCACTAACATTACCAACACTGACACTTGAACCCGCAACAGTTATCTTCACACTTTCATTGTCCGACCCAGAATGACGAGGGTGGACAACTAGCTCACGCGGACTCTGCACCTTGCTCAGCCGTTTCTGCTTCATCCTATACAAGCAGAAAGCCAATAAAGCAATCAAAGCAATCAACAATACACCTCCAACCACAGCAATAACAATCACTAGTACATGCGAAGACTTCTTTTGGCCACCATTCCCTTCTATTGTGTTTGGAGCAGTTGAATTTGGAGACGAACCTGGAGGGGACGGGCTAGGCTTATCCTTCCCTATATCCTTGTTACCACTTATGGTAACAGCTACACTGCTCTTAAACTTTGGAACATTCCCATAAAGCTGATTGTTTGCAACATTCAGCTGAGTAAGAACAGGAAGAGCAGCTAGCTCCTCAGGGATTGGACCAGTCAGGTTATTATCAGCAAGAACCAACCTTTGCAGTGACTTGAGTGATGCAAAATCGGGCGATATCGTGCCGTTAAGCCCCATCTTCTGAAAATTAATAACTGAAATGTTCCCATTACTACAAGTAATCCCAATCCAATCATTACAAGGATCATTCCCTTTCCAATTCTCAGCAAACCTTTGGGGATAACCCATAGACCTAACAATAGAAAGTAGAGCATTCACTCTGGAATCACAATTACCGGGTTTAGTCAAACAGAAACTGTTCAAACCACTCATATCAACTACAACACCAGAACCAAACACAGGAACTGGACCCTGCAACAAGTTATTAGTCAAGTTCACGACTTTGAGCGACTTTAGGCTCTGCAGAGAGGGAGGGACAGGACCCGTGAAAGAGTTATCCCTCAAGCTCAAATCTTCCAAGTGTTGGAAGCCAGAAAAATCGGGCAAAGGCCCAGAAAACGAGTTCTGGTGCAACCAAACCTGCGTCAGTGACGTCATGTTCTGCAAAACATCAACGTCCCCACCAAGCTTCGCATCACCCTTTTGCCCGTTCATCCACAGAGTCTGAAGTTCCAAACTGGAAAACCCCGAAGGCAACGTACCCTCGATGCTGTTTATCGCTAAATGCAAATGGCTCAACCCGGGAAACACGTCAGAGTTGAAAAAATCTGGGATTTTTCCAACTATGTTAGCGCTATTCGCTGAGAAGTTCTGAAGCGCCGAAGCGTTCTGCAGAGACAGAGGAATCTGCCACGCCTGAAAAGGGTTGTCGTCGATTTCCACCGCCTGAAGCTGTGACATTCCGGCGAAGAAACCTGCAGGAATGGAAGTGAAGCCATTGTTACTCAGAATAAGGACTTGGAGCGAACCCAACCCGGATAGGTCCGGTAGTGGACCCGAAATGTTGTTGAACTGAAGCTCAAGGCGCTCCAACTGGGTCAGGGTTTGGAGGGTGTTGTTGGGAATTGTGCCATCAAGTCCTTGGCGTCCGATTTGGATCCGGGTGACCCGGTTGGAATCGGAGCAGGAGACGCGACTCCATTTGCATGGGTTCGGGTCGGACCAGCCAAGTGATTCGGGTGGGTTTAGTGCATGTTTGAGTGCTAGCATTGCTTGTGCGTCTGGGAAGGCGGGTTGGGAGTGGGTAAGGAGGATTAAGGAGAGGAAGTGGAAGCCACATAGGAAAATGGGTAAAGTTTTGAGCTTTGTGGTTTTGGAGTTGTAGGTGGTTTTCTTCTTCCTCATGGCGGTGCTATTGAGTGCAGAACTGGGAAGAGAAGTAAAAGAGAAGAGAGAAAGAAAGGTGGTGCTGATTGCTGATAACGGTGCGGATTGGGCATTGGGATGGGGGAAGTGTGTAATAACTCACAAGTGATGTGTGCCAAATGAGAACCAATATTTTATTATTTTTAATATAATTTCTTACTGAACTCTCGAGAGAAATACCGATTCTTTTGAGAAAATTTTCTCTGCTTCCAATAAATGAATCTAAGAGCATAAACTAAATTTTATTGATAGAAAAATAAATATGTGACAGAAATGGAAATTAGCTGTTGAAAATAATATTTTGTTTTGAGTTGCATGCACATGGGGGTTGGGACCACAGTTGGGCTGGCATTGACTCATATGACATTGCAAAATGGCTGGAAATCACTGGCTATGATTCTCGCCGAGGGGTCCATTCGCCCAACTTGGGTTCCTTTCATTTTTTGCACTTCCCTTCAATTTGTGAAGCACAAAAGAGTTCCATTTATTAAATATTTGCTGAAATGGCCTAAGTGTGAAGGTGAATCCAAAGTTCCAATGATGTATAATTGACATGAAACTTTCGTTTCATATTTCGTCAATTAGTAAAGAAAGGGAATGGTGATGAAATATAGTCTGTGTTTTTCTTATTAGGGGGATTAGATGCATCATGCATGTGCGTCTCTGCCCCTATTACGGCACCAACATGATCATTAAAAAGTAATGATACTTGTCATTGTCAATAGATTACATCCTTGTGTCTTAAAAAGAATTACAGACTTCCACATGTTTATCTACCTCTCTTTTTATTTTTCATTTTAAATAAAAAATTAAATACTACCAAAATATTATTCGAGCATCATCGAGGCTATCAGCTGTTTGACATTTTCGTTTGTAATCTCTTGTATAAACTGCTGGGATGTCTATATTTTAATCTTCTCAAGTTAGTAGTTCTAAGCAAGACAAATATTATTTAATCGTGAACATTTTTGACATTTTTTCTTTACACATTCAAAAATGTTTACCAGATATATCTCAATTAGCTAGGTGTTACAACTAGGGGTGTTTAAATCCAAACCGATCCAAATTAAACCATTCATTCAATTTGATCTAAATCGAAAACCGATTAAAACCGCACTAATTCGAATTTGATTTGATTCTATTTTTTGTAAACCGCTTGATTGGATCGGATTTCGGATTTACTTTTCATAACCGATCCAATCCAATTCAAACCGCACAATATGCTATAATATTATTATTTTATTATTATAGTTACAATTATACTTATAATATGTTCAATATTTGGATTTGATTGGATTTTATTTTTTGCAAACCGCTGGATTGGATCGGATTTCGGATTTATTTTTCATAACCGATCCAATCCAATCCAAACCGCACAATGTGCTATAATAATATTATTTTATTATTATATTTACAATTATACTTATAACATGTTTAATTTGTTATACACTTGTCTATTATTCATGTATTATTATTATTTAATAAATATTTTATGTTAAAAATGTTATTTATTTATTTATTTTAACTAACCTATAATTTTATTTCTATTGTTATGTTATCCTTAGTTTTTTAAGATATTCTTAAGACTTGTTATGTCATTGTTGATTATTTAAAATTTGATGTTGAGACTTGTTATATGTAATTAATTTTTTTTATTTAAAAAACTGCAAATCCAAACTGATCCAAACCGCTTGTAATCGGATCGGATCGGATTTCCAAAAAAATTTCATCCAATCCAAACTGCACCGCACATAAATTAAGCGTTCGGATCGGTAACTTTTTTCCTTAAAACCGAACTAAACCGCACAGCAAACACCCTAGTTGCAACTTTGTGAAAGGGTGTTGACTCTTTTTTCCGAGAGTAGTTAACATCTGTATTTCTTCACTTTACAAAAATTCAACACAAAAAGATGACATATTATGCATAATGAAAATTCTTTTCCATTAAATCTGAAATCAATGTAAAATGTGAAGGACACAATGAAAATTCTTTTCCAATAAGCATGTTACAGAGTAACTCTTACCCTAATAATAAAGTTCAAACATATATGTTAAAAAAAACACAGATGTTATGTTAATTTTATTGTAGTTGAAAAATAAAGGTCATTTTAGAATAATATAACCCAATCAAATTTTATGTAAAATTATATATGTGGATAACTGCATTTCTCTGCTAGATCCCTCAATGGCATAATCTTGAAGGCGAAGCTGTCTACATTTTAAATTGTCTATTTAAAAGCTTTTGTTATCTAATTTTTTATTTTCTTACCGGTGACTTGTTTGTTATCTAGTTTTTTATTTTCCTTTTTCTTAAGACAAATATTCTCGTGTAATTGTTTATGTGAAGGTGATTGTTAATAGTTGTTAGATAATTTGATATATTTATTTAAATTATCATTTAATAGTCATCAATTATCAACTTCACTTAAACATAAATATATTTAAATTTTAATCTTTTTTTCTTAAGTACAATTGGTCATGTCCGGAGAAGTTACCAAATCTGAATAAAAACAAGGCTGAAGGGACAAGATACAATAAAATGACAAACCAGTGTTTAAAGCATTTTTATAACCTTTTTTTAGCAAGAGATTTTACAAGAACAATGAGTGAATGACTCAAATATGTATCTTTGTTGAGTATAACTAAAGTCTTTAGTACATGTCTCTATCCTTGATATAAGGCTAAGGGTTTAAAAAAATATTTTTTTTTTGTATGGACACCAAAAAATAATTTAAAGTTAAGGATAAAATATTTTTTTTTTTATTTAAAAGTATAAT
>NC_029787.2:123206675-123217067 GCF_000816755.2 Arachis ipaensis
GGTCTTGAATATGAGGCAGTTTGAGTTGGTTGTTCTCACTTTGGGCTTAACCCAATGATCTTTGGGCTTCACTTGAAAACTTAATTAAGACTATATCATTACTTCCAGAACATCGAAAATGAAGTTGTGTTATATACTGGTCCAGCCCCTCTCTCTTTCCCAAAACTTTGATTCGCCAAATAAGAGTGCCTGACAAAAATATAACGGTCAATTTTATAATGGCTATGAATTGATCTCTAAATTTTGTTTAATTTGTTTTTTATATTAAATTTTAAATTTAAAATAATTTATTTTTATATTTTTAAATTAAATATTAATTCTTAATTTTTTTGATAAGTTAAGCATCACATTTTAAGTATCATAACAATAATCAAATATAAAAGAGAAAAATAGGGGAAAAAAAATCTTGAATGGGAATAACATTATTTTTTGGATCATTTCATCCAAACGTAATATTTGTATTCACTTTCCATGTTTTACAATTTACACAATATTGAGTCTCACAAAATTTCTCCATATCTCCTATTATATTATTACTAGTACTTTTATTCGTAGTAATATTATGAGAATATAAATTTTTTTAATTTACGGTTTATTTTGTTCTGAGAGTATATCATGCATGGTACAAAAGATTTATAAAATAAAACTACTTTTACAAAAAAAATTGTAGGTTGACAAAAGTTTTTGGCTAAGAAGACTAAGATATTTGTAGATAAAAAATTAAATAATAAAATTTTTAGTTATTATTTTTATATGAAAGATCTCAATTTTAATAAGAGAGTAATATATGATATATAATATAGGTATATTTCAATTTCAATTTTAATATTTCAATTTTAATTTTAATGCAATTAAAGAATGTTATGTTGCACATTTTGATTGTCAAATTAGTAATTAATCATTGATATTGATAATGATATATAAAATAGATAGAGTAATTGAAAGAATGAGAGAAATAAGAAAGAAAGAGGAAGGAGGGGAGATCTCTTTAATTTTGGAGGGAAAGATTTGATTTCAATTGCAATGATGGAGTGACATGTGGCACATTTTGATTGTAAAATTAGTAAGGAAAAGACAAGAATTATTTAATTTTGGAGAGAAAGATTTGATTCCAATTGCAATAAGAAAGTGACATGTGACACATTTTGGTTGTAAAATTAGAGATATATAATAGATTATTATTATTATTATTATTATTATTATTATTATTATTATTATTAATTTTACAACTAAAATATGTCACATATCACTTTTTTATTACAATTAAAATCAATTTTTTCTCTAAAATTAAAGAGCTATCTCCTCATCTGTTTGGTTGGTCGGTTATCGGACGATTCGGGTTGGAATCCTGGAAAATGGTAGGGGCTCGTCAGGTCGTGGACTTCCGGCAAGGAGTGTGCGAGGTCCTGAGCACTATGTGAAAAGGGGTATTACCTGCAAAGACACTCCAACGCTCTTGTCAGTAAGTGTGCAAGCGAAAAGGGGTGATGTGATATGTGACGTACCTTGGGGGAAGGGTAAATCCTTCCCCTTATATACTGTGTCAGGGGTGGACCCTACAAGGACAGACCCACTTTTCCGGGACGTTCTCCTACAGCTGTGAGTGAGCTGTCTAGGACGCGTGTCTGGGTTGGTTGTGGGGCGCCTCACCCGTGACCGTCCGGGTCGGGTGACGCCCGGGTCGGGCCGACCCATGGAGGGTTTGGGTCAGGCCGTAACAGAATCAAGATTCAATAATCAAAATTCAATTAAATATAAAAGTATACGCATTAAATTCTTTTAAGTTTTGGATAATGAATGTTAAAATTAATTATTAGTAAAATTTTAAATTCTTTTACATGAAAATAATAACTAAAAAATTTATTATTTGATTTTTTTTCTATCTATGAAGATCCTAATCTTCTTAACCGACAAAAATTTTTGTCTCAAACAATCTTTTTGTAAAAATAGTTTAATTTTATAATTTTTTTCCTATCATAATCTATAATGTTAAGGATGTATCTTTTTCAAATTCCAATAGTGTGGGTGCAAATCATTGTTGCAAATACGAAGTGAGCTCCAGCAGAGAACCAAACACCATGCAAAGAAAGACACAAGCATGATATAGAATAATATATAGTAATATTATTCATGCTTTGTGATTTCACCATAGAGAATAGACAAAGGTAGATAGAAAAAATACTCCCCCATTATAACATATAGAATAATCGACTTTAACTATGTCAACATTGAAAAAAAAAGATGTGGCTTACAGATACAACTTGACTTTGAATTGTAAACAAAGAAGAATTCCTCAACACACATGGCATCATATGATGTCATGCATAACACAATAAATAGAAATTGAAGCAAGCAACTATATATATACTTTGATTCGAGATTTCACCACTTATGGTATTTCCCTAATTAAAAATATTGTTCCTCTTTTGTATCCTATTATGTATCCATCTAAGGCATAGATTCTATGTACCAATAAGAATCTTTAAGGTATAGTATTTCAACCGTTTATGCACTGATCATGTTTGGCCATATCATATGCCAGTAAATTAAAGCATAGTAGTCAATCATCCAATTGATGTTCATATAAATGCTCTAAGCACCAATAGTGTTTTATCTTTTATCCCAATTGAACAATTGTTTTAATGGTGTCTGACCAATATTGGTTTAATTTAAAGGCCTAAGGTTCAAAATTCAAATTTAATCAGAACTCAAAGAAGCGTATTAGGAAAGCCCTCCAATTGATGATTGGAATAATGAACATATTTATGTATGTGTTTGACAGTAAGATTGAATTTATATTGGAAAAAGACATGGCTATGAATGAATGACTAAGCCTATAACCTCTGGTGGGCTCTTACTAATCAGCACTAACTACATCTTTGTGGTAAAATTAAAAAAAATGTAAAGTAATTGAAGCATAGGAATATATTAATGGTCACCAACTAAGTGGAACTACGAACTTACTTAAAAAATATCAATATCATTAAGAACTGTAATTATCACTAGAGAATTATTATGTATTATCATCTTCTGCACTAATTAATGCTTATTGCTGTTGATTACATGCTATATTGCTATGCATTTTTTATTTTGAAGAAATTAAATTAAAATACTAATATATTTAAATACAAATTATGTCTACTTCTCTAAATATATATTATATGTATTGTTTAAGTAAATAATAATTCAAAAATGGACTAATTTGAGGCAGTAATGGAGGCAAAGGTGGTGAAAGGAGTGTGTGTTGGGAACTGCACTAAGCTGCGGAGACATGGACTTGTCTCTAACTGCCATGACCAAAAGTTGGAGTGTCACTTGGTCACGTGCCATTTCTGTGATCGAGAGTAAAAGGAAAAAGAAAGTATAGGCATGAAACATGAAACATGTAAGTTGTAACACTAATCTTTTGGCTTTGGCACTGTATCCTAAAATTTATAATAATAAGGTACTGTACCTTTGTATTGTTTATTCTTGTGACTAATTTCGATTGGACTAAGATCAAACACACGTGGATACTATGATATGTTGACACTACATTGGGTTAGTATTTTTTTTGAATTAAAAATAAGAATATTTGTCTTGATCACACACTATTAGAGTCACTAATCTACTTTGAACATGTGCTTAGGCCTTAATGGGGCTAGTTAGTAGGTAAAGCATTTGCCTCTAGCCTAGGAGTTCTTTCAGGTACAAACTATATGGAAATTGTAAAATTTGCATTGATTTGAGGAGCCTATGTGAGTATTCTTCCTCCACCATCTCCAACTTTATAAGACTAATCCTCTTTGAACATGTGCTTAAGCTTCTAAAGCCAAATTAAAATATAATTTTAACTTTGGCTGTTTCAACAAAAATGCCAGATGCAGGATCCAATTTGTGCATAAAAATATTCTAACATAAAGTGCTTTTTGTATGATAACTCTAGTTTTTTATACACCTTGCCTTGTCAGCCCCATTAGATAAGTGCTTCCCTTTCATGTACTTTCTATATTATAATATTTATTGGCTTTTATATGGTTTCATTTTTCTTTCTAATCTAACTAAATTATTCTTTTGTAATTGCGTAGTTGGTGCCTTCAAGATTACATTGAAGCATAATCCTGACACATTATACAGTAAACGAACAAGAAAAAAAAAATCTTACAAAGAGAGAACCTTAAGTAATTGATCACAAAACTGGCTTAAGAACCAACTTAATTTATAAGAAGATTTATTCCACCTAATCCGTATATTGATAGGAACATAAAGGTTGAAATAATACTTGCTTTTGTTTTAGACTCTCTAGTTTGTAGGAGATCATCCGTACAGGGACAATAATGTAAATTTGATCTTATTATTACACTAAATAATTTGAAACTCTGCTAACATCCGAGAATTTAAGATATTTTGCATTTTAATAGAGAGACACAAGCAAAATTATTTGCTAATTTCTTTTATGAAAATTATAGAGATTGGTGGGATTAAATAATATTCTGTCATATCATTCTACCAATTTTATTTTGGCAGAAAATAGTATAAATTTTGAGAAAGATTAATGAGTGTCTATTTTATAAATGTTCTTAAGATGATCAATTTGTATTTATATAAAAAAAAAATTGATAACATTTCAGAACACATGCCTAAAGTCCAATTGGTCCCTGAGGTTTAGTAACTTTAAAAATGTGTGAGGGCGGTTTTATTTATTTATTTTTTAAATGGATTTGTTTTATATTTGAAAAGAATCACAATTGAATATGATGAATACCCATAACCCACCAGATAGATTTAAAAGCTTTTGAATTTATTCTCAAATCACATCACTATTTTATCTTATTTTTTTATTAGCACATTCCTCTATTGACCCTGTACAAGGAAGTGTTTATGATTGAAAAGATAAACATGTCATATGATTATTTGCGAGAGCATTATTGTATAGGAGAACCGTTGTGATTGCAATCATGTGAATCCATGTTGGTATGCGTACAATATACCAATGGCTATGTAATTATAAGCAGGGATTTTATATACAAATGTGACTTCCAAAAAATTCTGTTCACATTTTGCATAGAGGTCTAATATAAGTCACTTTTTTTTTTTTGTGAAGAGCCATGAATGTTTATAGCTTAGCATGATGGATTTTGTGAGACCCATCTATTTCAGATCTAATAAATGGGATGAGAACTCTGGCGTGGCTGAAATTATAGATCAAAGGAAGAAGAAAAAAAGGGAGCAAAAACATTGGACCCTATATGGCTATGATGATGCTATAATTTCGTGCGTGGAATAATGGACCATCCCATTAGCAAAAATGTCAGTTTAATGATGGAGATTGAAGGCCATGTATGGTAATCTCTTTTAGTGAACCTTGTTGTGTTTCAATTTGGCCTCACAAATCCTTCTACATAATCTTAGTATTATGTAATGGCTAAGATTGATGTCCTTTTCCAAGAACAAAGAATCACACATGTTCAATTGTAAGATTGGTTTATTCGGAAAAACAGTGGCCAAAATTTGATGAAAATGATTAGAGCCAATGACAAGTAACTATATATACTATACTCAATCAAGACCATGCTTAATTACTTTGAGAAATTTTATTATGATTATCTCTTTTACAGTTAAATGTGAAAGACAAAGGGAATAATTAACTGGGCAGGAAAATTGCAAGGAATAAATAAAGCTAAAGAAAAAAGGTGTGATAATAATTGATGATATAAAAATGTTATTATTGTTAAGAGAGGAAGGACATGTGGTGTATTATTTATTATTAGGGGAGTGGGGTTGTTAAAAAAATAATAGGAGATCCGAAATTAAAGAAATGAATGATGTTATATGTTATAGTAGCATAGCATAGGAAAGTGGCATAGTGTAATATAATGGTGGACGTGATGGATGGAACCAAATATATATGAAATGAAACTACTGAAAGCTGACCCCATGCACTATATGGTCTATGACTCTATGGAGTTATCTGAACGCACTTTTGAAGTGGGAAAGAGAGAGACTTTGAGAATCTTTGGTGGGAAAAATAAGAATAATAGCTTCACTACTGTTAGCTTGTTTTTGCTTCTATCTCATACTGTGTCCTCAATTCAATCAACTCACTTGAGGTTTCAATTCTCAGGAAACCCCAAAATTTTGGAAAGGATGTGCAGTCCCTCACCCTATTTGATCGAATCCTCCTTTAATGTATTTATTTTTTAAGAATTCAAGATTAAGACATCTTAATGTATCTTTTGTAAGATGAAAATTTATGTGTGTAATTGTTTTTGTTAGTGTTGCAAGTGTGAGGAGTGCTGAAGTTAGTCTCACATTAAAGAAAGCAAGGAAGAGTGAGGAATTTATAAGATGAGACACCCATTAATTTAATATTTGAAAGTTTTGAGTTTGATGTATGTCTTCTCATCTCTTGATTCCTCTCTGTTTTTATGTAAAGTTGATAATTAAAAACTATTATTTCAAAAGAGCCTCATGTTAAAAAGGAGGGACAATGATTTTCTTAAATTTAAATTTTTTTTAGATAAACTATGCATAAATTTTAATTTAGTCTTCTCTAAATTTTTTATTTGTCTCAGAAAGTTCGTCACTGTTGTGATGGAGACTGAATGTAGGCTACATCGCACAAGATAGCTGAATCAAGATACATCTCTGTGTTACTTCTTCTTTTCTATTTCACTTCTACTTCTGTTGCTCAGGAGACAAAATGAAAATTTCTCTCATCTCGTCACGAGACAAAAGTAAAAATATCTCCTAAGTTTCTTTGAAAAAGCATAAGTAACATTTAGAAAAAAAAAAGAAGTTAAGATTCAACCCCCTTCTCTTAGCCACTGTTAACCATCAAACTATTTTTATATAAAATTAATAACATAAAATTAATAATAATTTAGTTAAATATATTAAATTGTTTAATAATTTTTAATTATTAATTTTATATAAAAACAATTGCATGTCTCTGTATACCTTTCTTGGTCTAAATCTATGTAGTAAAATTTAGAGAAATGTGTTGTTTTCTTTGGATTATAATTTGTGGCAGCACCTTCCTTTCCTCTGAACTCTCCACTTCCCTGTTACCTTTGCTTTACCATAATTAAACATCAATACAATACCCACCATCTCTATGTCTTTTCTCTTTCTCTCATTCTTTTACTCTTCCTTTATTATTATTCCTTCTTCTTTATTTTCAATAATTTCAGTTAAAATATTGTTCTATCATATTAGGAATTAAAAAATTGAAGAAAGAAGAAAAAGCTCTCAGCTCTCTCTCACCTTATTATTATACATACCCTCTCTATTTTAGTGTAACCAGGAACATAAAAAACACCAGAGGCTTGTGTTTTGTCTTTCTCATAATAATCAAGCATACCAAGAAAAAGCAACACTGGGGATTCATGTCTCCAATTCCATAGCAGTGTTTTATAGGGTGATCTCAGAAGCAAGCAAGCAAGCAAGCCACTCTCATCGCTTGATCTTGCAACTTGTATGTGATCCTGTCACCTCTATAGTATATTTTTAACTGCTTCTTGTCTTCTTTTTTTCTGGTTCTTTCTTTCTTGGTGTTTCTGAACAAGTTTTCTTGGAATCACTGCATAGAACAAAATGGTTGATATAATTCTTCTATCTTACAACACTGCCTTTCATACCAACCATTGTAGATTTTGATTCTGGTCTTTAAAGTATCACACGTTACAAGTAAGACTTCTTGTTAAGAAAATGAAACAATTATATATGCATGCAATTATCTGACTGGGCGTATGCAGATATTGCCACTCCTTCATGTTTCTGTTACTGTTTTTTTTTCTTTGTTTTGTGTGATGACATGCTGGTCACTCACTCATTCACTCACTCTAACTCTTATAGATTCTGAATCATAACCTGCACTTGCAGACTTGTAGTTAGGTTCCGTGGCTCTCTTCTTTTCTTTTTTCTATATGATTAAGTTAGACTAAATTATGGTTTTCAATTTCCAAAGCCTTTGGCTTTTGCAAATATCTATAACTGTAATAGTCTGCATACAGAGTCCAAATATGATTTCAGATCATAGTAAGTAAATCTTGTTTGCTTATATTTTTAGTACTTATGGAAAACATTTTCTACTACTAAGAGCTTCTTCTTCATGCCTCTTGCTACTTTGTTCCTTATTTTTCTCTTTTCTTTTTTTTTTTTTCGTTCACAAACTTACAGAAGAGTGGGCCAGATCACAAGCACATGGTGAAGCGGATTCAGTGTTCTTTACTTAAGAGAGTCTAATAATCTTTTCCTATCATAATTGTCAATACATAACTAATTTGACCTTAAATTTCAATCATACATTTGCAAGTTAGAAGGCTTTGAGTGGTCCATGTTCAGGAATATTGTTTTATTATTAATAATAATAATAATGTTGGGTCTTTGGGTCAAACACAGTAGGTAGAGAGATGTTGTTTAGGATAATTAAAGAAAATATTTGACCATTGTATTGGATTTCAGATCTCCCACAATCTAAATAATGGATTTAATATGTATTAGGTAAGCCAAATTGGGAGGAACTGAAGAGAAGCTATAAGAAAAACTTGTTGATAATATTAATTGTTTATTTTTAAAGAAATATGTCGGTAACTGTTTAGTTGCTGCACCTGTGGTAGCAGTAGTACAAAAGCTTTTTGATCAGAAAGTCCCACATGCACTTGAATCACAAGACATGGCATCATTATTATTCCAATGGAAGTGTGATTCTATGGTAGGAATAGCATGCCTGTGTTTCTTTACCCATTGTGGATAAAACAATAATAGTCTTTCACTATTCTGAGGTCAAACTCATTCAAGAATTCATGAATTTTTCATTGCAGGAGAAAACAGCTCTTAAATAGGCCCTCCCTATTCTGATGGTAGATTGTTTCACATAGACTGAAAGTTAGCATTATCAGAGTTAATTAAACCATGAAACCAAGATTTGATCTGGAATTGGAGGCCTCAGCAGCAGAATATGAATCTGAGGTTAGCAGCCAGGTTGCTTCCAACATATCCTCTCTTCAAGAAACCTCTGCAGGCCCTTCAACGGACACCTTAACCAACTCTTACAAACTCGCGAATCCAATGGAGTTCGATGCTCTCTCGCTTGATTTAACTCTCAGCTTTGGCAACAATGAAACAGGGGAAAAAGCAGGGGATTCAATAGGACTCTCATTCTCTAGCACTAGTGAAAGCAGCAATGAACCAACTTTCCAAACTGGCACTGTACCAAGAGTCTTCTCTTGCAATTACTGCCAGCGCAAATTTTTCAGCTCGCAGGCTCTTGGAGGCCACCAGAACGCACACAAGAGGGAGCGAACGCTGGCAAAGCGCGCCATGCGAATGGGGCTATTCTCTGAGAGGTATGCTAGTTTAGCATCTCTGCCTCTTCATGGTTCTTTCAGATCCTTGGGGATTAAGGCACACTCTTCAGTTCATCACCAAGCATTTGCACCATCAATTAGGCCTCCTGAGATAAAAACAAATGCAAGATTCGACCAAGGTTATGTCGGCCTTCCTATATTCTTGGAGGATGATGAGTCAGAACTGCTCTGGCCTGGTAGTTTCCGGCAGGTTACTAGCGAAGGAGGCGATAGCAATCAGGCATTCATGCTGGCCGGGAGTTCGAATTTGAGTTTTACTGAGGTGAATCCACCAGTTGAGATAGATAACTCTACACCTGAATTAACATTGAAGCTTTAAAAGTGGTTACTTGGCACATAATCTATATGTGGCTTTGAGTTTGTTCTGCTTTGTTGTTATAATTTTGTACAGTTTATCAAGAGAGACATGCATGGAAGGGCTAAGAGTTTCAGATTGGATAGTTATATTTGCTTGGTCTCATGTATAACTTTCTTCCTTCAGTATTCTCTTAAGAATTCTTGATTTGGTGTTTTGCTTAATATGTTATCTAATTGTATAAGAGCTCTCAAGACTGGGAACACCATTTTGGAGCTTCTTTGTTTGTGATATATAAATCATGTTTTTTTTTTCCCTTACTACTACTGCAGTGTGTTTGAATCATTTGTTTCTATTTTGGATCATATTAACTCATGAACTATTTAGCTCTTTTTGGTAATGAAGTGGTCAATGATACTAATACTGACTAATAAAATTCCAGTCTTTTAATATGGCATGTTATATAATGTATAATATATAGAGATTCTAATAGATAATGCATAAGAATCTGAACAGTGAATAGTATAGAACCGAAGAGCTTTCAAGTTTCAACATCATTTACCGGTTTTCACAAAGTTGCCACGAGTGATGCAATAATGATACTTCAACTCATTATTCTCGGTGTGAAATTATGTAAACCAACTTAGAGCTTGGTTGAAAAGTATTTGACTGTGAAAAAGAAATTTTAATTTTTTTTTTAAAAATTCATTTTTTTTTAAATTTAATTTTATGGTTTGAAATGATTTT
>NC_029787.2:123217189-123224905 GCF_000816755.2 Arachis ipaensis
AACAAACACACTGATAGAATAAAATTCAATTCTTTAGTTTTGAATAACTCTTACTTGAGTTAAATTTTTTTCTTTTACATTTTTGTTCTTAACAAAATTATTTTATTAAACATCCATTTATTTAAATAGAGATATTTTTTATATTTAACATGTTAAATAAAATTAATGTGAGAATTAATTTTAAAATCAGACCTCTTTTGGTCTAATTTGTAAATGAGGAAAAAATGAGAATTAAAATTCTCAAAGGAGTTTAAATCATTTTTTTTACTTGTTCTAAAACAAGAAAAAAATTTACAATTGTTGAGTGAATTTTAATTCATAGGTTTTCAAACAAGCTCTTAAAATGTATTCGAGGATCATGAATTATGGTATTTAATGACCTTTGTTTTTGTCGAAAATAACGAAGAGACTAAAATTTTATGTCTCAAAATTAAAATTTTAATTTCAGTCTCGAACTACTAAACACAATACTGAGTCTCGATCTATCTCCAAATCTCGATTTTAGTCTTAAAACAAACACTATCTATGAATTATAACACGAAAATTCATCCACATTACACACTTACACACACAAGAGTATACCTGCTGGTGAATTCATGGTAGCAAGTACTTTTTGGTCATAATTCTTATTTTAAGGGTTATCTGAAACCGATTGTTTTTTGATTTGGACTTGAGGTCAAAATGTTCTTGAGTGGTTTGTCTGAAAACTTTTTCAATGAGAATGAATTCGTTCGAATTATTTGTGAAGAGGTGGGGGTGATACTCAAAAGACTCTGATGCTTAAATTAGCAATAGTTTAACGCCGATTTTTAGTAAATTGAGACTTAAATATATATGAGAGTGTCAGTGTATTTATAATATAATAGATAATCATTTTTTAGAGTAGTTTTATCTGTAAAAAATATTTTAAGAGTGGATTACTTATTTAGATAAATAGGACCAGACTTTTGTCGTAATATCTAACCTTTATGAGATCGAATTTAAGTGAATTGAATTAGATCTCTTAATTAAACTTTATTTATGTTGGCCTGATTAAAACTCTGAGGAGGTTGGGATATGAAAAGTATTGTTGGGCCAATGAACTATTTTCATTTTTTGGTAGATTTGAAGATATGGTCAACCATTCATATTATTCCATTTGTAAACCTTACAAATTAATAGATTTGATTAAATTAAAAACAAATAATGTGCCAAATTATAATTAGAATTTTATCATGTAAATTTTTTCTACAGAAAAATAAAAAAATATATTCGATTTGGTTCTTGTTATCATAAATTAATATTTTTCTATTACACAATAAAACAACTGTAAACCAATAAAAAATAACACAAAGTATTATATTTATATTATTCTAATTTAATTGAAATATTAATAAAAATGTAACTATCGTTAAACAAATCATAAAATAATTTATCAAAAAAATAATAATATTCTATTTTTATGATAGAATGGATTATTAGATTATTAAAATGTGACTACTCACACGAAACTTTTTTACATGCTTAAATAAATTATTTAACATTATATGTGTTGACGTCATAGTTACATAATGTATAAAAATTAAATTTATAGAAAATAATTTTATTTTAGGGTGTTAGTTAAGATTATGAGACGGTTGGGTGGCATTGGCATGAACAAGTGCATATGAAACGAACCCAAACCGTTTGGCGCTCTCTTACTTGTAACTCACCGCGTTTTTTCATCTGTTTATATTCCCTTCCAAACACACCCACTTGACTGCTCCCTCGTTCCATTTTACAGGTTCTCTCTCGCTCTCTCTGGAATTGTTCCATCATTTTACGGCTACTTCTTAATTCCTTTAGTTTATTTATTTGGTTGATCAAACACATGTAACATGTTCAACACTCCAATTCTGGAGTACATATGCAAAAATATTATTTGGTTTGTCTTATTCTTCTACGTGGATTCTTATTTATTAATATTTGTATGGTTGCTTCAATTGAAGCTTCTTCCCCAATTTTCATTATGGCACTTTCTCATTGTTGTGTCCTGGCTATATTAATTTACTTCATACAGAGACAAGATATAAAAGAAAAATGAGTACTATATATTATTATTGTAATTTTTTTGTATTTTTTAAAATGGTGGTTGGTACATAAATTGGACACTTTGATTTGTGTTTAAAAAATAAAAAAAAAATTTAGAGTATACAAATTAAAGAGTCCTGAGTACTAAAATCAGAGAGTCCGATTTTTGGGACGGTTTAATTTTTGTGCCTCTTAAAAATTAGACAATTTAATTTTTACTCCTTAAATTAAATCTTTCCATATTTTAAAAAAGTATCATTGTTAATTCAATATTTAAAAAAAAATGTAGATAGATAGATGGTGGGGTTTGATTATTATTATTTTTTTTGCATCTTTTAAAATTTTGTAAGAGGAAGAAGATCTCTTTCACGATGATGTGATGTAATTAATTATTTTAATGAAATATATGAAACCAAAATTTTGAAGATATTTTTTGTTTTTTACTGTCAATGACGATGTGGATTTGTTAAAAGCAAACAAGTGTCATCACAATTAGAATTTAGAATTGACTTTATAGTATTTCCTTGAACCCCAAGTCTCTGCTTTTTTGAAAGGTAAGCTATCTAGTAGGAGTATTTAAACCTTGGCTACAGAATTATCGATCTTCTTAGGTAAAAAATTGTTGATCTTCCTCTCTTCTTCTTCTCTATTTCTCTCCGTCTCAGATATAATAGTTAAAGTGCATATAATGCAAGGAACCCATTATTGTGATTTATGACTTTGCTTTTGTGGATTCGGGAGGAAAAAGAAACATTCATGATTGCTTATAACGTTTTCTAGTTTTGATTTTGCTCCAATTGGCAAAGACATCATCTTCGTCCTCTCTTCCGTATAGTAAAAATCCAGAGAACCGTGTAGCGATTGAACATGCTTTAATTGGTTACTTATATATTTTACTGCTAAATTAACTGTGAAAGAGATCTTCTTCCTCTTACAAAATTTTAACTGTGAAAGCTTCATCTTTCTTTCAATCAATTCTTTTGAGGTTCCAATCGGGCCAAACAGTATTAAAAAAGGAAACAGAAACCTAGTCATTCTTGTGTCAAATAAAAACTATAGAGATGATTAAGTATTTGTTTGGTTGTTATTAAATCAATAAAAAATATCTTTTTTTAATAAATTTTTTTTATTGTTTAAATTTCTAATAATAAAAATGATGAACAAAAAGGTACTTTTATTTTTTTAGAAGATCTTTAAAAAATATATTATTTAAAAAAAGATTTTTTTTTCAAATAGAAACTAAAATGTATCATTTAAAAAAATATCAAATTTAATTCAGCTTTCTTTTCGTTTCATGATTCATTTTATTTTTAGAGTAGAAACTAAAATGTATTGATATCTTGTAAAATCTGGAAACTTTTGAATGCATGGTACACAATCTTATGTATCAAACCTTATAAATTGCTACCATGATCTCTTCTGGCTGCCAAGAATGATTAATTTGTGGTGTGTTTTGATGCAGGTGTAATTATCATCGGTTATAGACATCGTAAAGATTTGATAAAATCCTTAGAGATGAGTCAGAGGATTCATCTACTTGTTATCATTCTACTTTGCTTCTTATTAAGGTGCGAGTCATGGGGTTGGTTTTCATCAGCTAATAAAGGTACTCACTCTAAAGAGGGACCTTATGACAATAACGGAGGCATCTCTAGAGGCTCTAGTGCTGAATTCTCCGTTGAGGGCTTCAACGACCGGAAGGGATTGAAGTTGGTGGAGAATGCTAGGAAGAAAATGGTTGGTGCAAACACATGTTGGCAAAGAGCTTATCAGCACCTTTTCGCAGGATGTTCCGAGATTCTGGCTACCGACGATAAGCGGTCTAGACTTGCTTGGCATCTCAGTGATTGCTTTCAAAGAGACTCTGGCAGGCCTTCTTTTCCGCATTGCGACGAGAAATCCTCCATGACCGTATGCCTAAGAGCCTTAGATGACATTGCTCATAAGGTCTACCTTGAATTCTACCTTGAAACCAACACTATTTGTCATCAGTTACAGTTAAGTCCACTTTGTTTTTTTCATGCCTTCTATGATCTCATATTTATTTAATTTTGGTGTATAATCCAAAGTTGTATATCTTGTTTTCTTGCAGGGCGTATGCATTCAAACATGAAACAGAGAGGCTTGTGACTGAACTAAAAAGTTCAGCTCAATATGTGGAGGACAAATTAGATAGCATTGATGAGAAATCAGAACATCTATTGCAAGGATCGAAACATATCGTCGATTCCATGAACTCCATCGATATTCACACCCAACAAGTTGCTCAAACTGCTAAGAACGTGCAAGATCATATAGGCATTGTGTTAAGGCATTCGGAGAGTGTATACGAGCAGACTAAGAAGATTGAAGCCTCCCAATTGCAATTGAAAGATGGACAAGAGGATATGAAGAGGAGTTTGGAGGATGGAGTAGCATTGCTCAAAGAATCTTACGGTTATTTGGGCCAAGAAATAGGCAAGTTAAGAGATGAAGCCATTGTGATTGAGCATGAGGTAACTAAAGTTGGAGATGCAATGGCATTAAAGATGAGCAATTTACAAAGCAAAGCTGAGGACATTGGAAACATGGCTGGGATTTCTTTAGATAAGCAACAACAACTTCTACATGGACAATCTACAGCACTTGAAGGCTTGAATTCTTTATCCGAATTTCAATCCAAAGCACTAGAGGAAAGCAGGTATAGCTTAATTCTATTATAGCAATTACTAATTTGAGCTCAGGAAGCTTATTTGCAAAGATGTTGAGTACTTCATTCTGTGATACAGGAAAACCTTGCAATATTTTGCTGAATATGGGCATAGACAACATGAGGAGCTGCTTCAAAAACAAGAACAGATACAAGGACTTCATGATCGTTTGATGGAAAATTCAAAATCAATATTGTCTGCTCAGGTTTGCAACTTCTTGTAGACTATAAGTTCTAAGCATTTGTTTCTGAAATCTATATTATGGATGGTTTTCTAATAAGGAATCTCTATTTTTATTTTATAGGAATCTTTTGAGTCAAAACAAGCTACCATGTTTATTGCTCTAGACAAGCTTTTTGCTTTGCAAAATGCTATGCTGGTTGAATCACGAGTGATTAAAGCTTTCTTCATTTATTCCATATCAATCTTTGTGATCTATATGTTGACTAGTACAAAGCAAACATACAATGTCAGGCCATGGCTATATATTGGTAATTATTCCAATTCTTCTAAACATTTACCTTTAATTTAAGCATAATTTACTTAGTAGTTTTGATTATTTTCAGGGCTTTGTGCTACTTTCTTTATCGAAGTAACCATTATTCGTTACACCAATGATAACATGGAGCAACAAACATGGATAATAAACACAACCCGGTTATTGTTCATGGTAGCTGCCTCAGTTCATCTTCTATACGCCATTTGCACATACAGGTAGATGTTCAAACACCCTAAAACATGGTTGTTCATATCTAGATTTTTTTGGTCTTACAGAGTCAAAATTATTAACCATGCAGGGACTATGAAATGTTGAACCATCAGATGCTACTCACTCTCATGAACAAGCTTAACAATTTGCAAGCACAAAAGGGGTTGCCATGGGACATGCATACTGATTATGTTGAATGGACAGAGTGGGTAGATGCTGATTTACCCGATGACGTGAATTGTCTTGATGATCCTGACTATGTACTTCCAGAAGAAGTTGCAGAGAATTCGATCACGCCGTCTACAAATACAAAAAGTTATAATCTACGCCCACGCAACCACTCTCGTTGATGGATAGTTTAGAAACAGAATATTTAAACCGTGCGCACGCACGTTGTTTTGCTCTATTAATTTGTTCCATAATTCTGAATTATGTTCTAGTGTATGTGTAATTTATATTGGTGGATACTACCATAAATTGTAAGGTTTGATTTTGATATGTTATAAAAATATTATTTTTTTTTTAAATATGACTAAAGAAACAAAAGTACACTATTAACACAAGATTTACAATAGCTTAAATCCCTGTATCAGAACTGGATTTTATTCATTACCTATACATGGTGAGTACGATTGATTTTGAATAGATTATTGAAACACTTGAGGAGGCCAAAAGGGTCTACAAGGAAACGGGTTTGCAGCCGAGGTCTAACGACTTGTTGAGCGCATCAACGACGAGCTGAGTCTTTCTAGTAATCTGAGGCCACTTATTATCGGGGCCAGTGGCGACAAGGCTAGCAAACTCTTGCACCATAAGTGCTTCTTGAGGGAGCACATTGGCTACATGAACTTCCTCTGGCTTCACATTCCACCCAATGTGAAGATCAACAAACTTGGCACCAAATGTGAAGTCAAAGGAAGCAACGTGTTCCTGGTAAGGGATTATAAAATCCCTGACATGCAGGGAGCCGTTGGAACCACATATGGCAAGGTCCATGGAAGTGTGAGAGAGAAAGGAACAGTGGATGGTTGCGACGGTTTGGTCTGGTTGGTCCCAATGCAAAGAGGCGGTGATGGACAAGATGACTCCGGCGGCGTTTCTTGTGACATCGGGAAGAGCAGTGACGGTGGCTGGCAATTGGTATCCCTTTGCCCACAAGGAAGCACCAATGCAGTACCATGCCAGGTCACCCAACGCACCAAGCCCATCCAAGTCTGCCTTCACTCTGATGTTGCTCTCCAGGAATCCAGCTCTTGTTTGCATTGTTGATGTGCTGTGAATCTTCACTCAATTATGTTAGCTTCTTTACTCATAATATTCAACTTAATCAACTAATTCGGACGAACTCAAGACTTACAAATTGAATGTTTCCAATGCTTCCAGAATGAGAAAGGGACAAAAGTTGCTTCATATGAGAGGTCCTAGGGTGATGCAGCCACATGCTCCCGTCCATGAACTGCACGCCATTCGACTCGCACGCCTCCAAGATCCGCTCTAGCTCCGCCGCATCTAGCGCAGCCGGCTTCTCCAGCAGCACGTGCTTCCTCCGGGCGGCGGCCGCCACCGCCCACCGCACGTGCAGAGAAGTTGGGAGCGGCAGGTACACTGCGTCCACAGTTGGATCGTCGAGCAGCTCTTGGTAGCTGCCATAAAGGGCGACGGTGTCGGGGAGGGCGTTTTGGGCGGCGAAGGTTTGGGCCTTTTGGAGGGAACGGCTGGCTACGGCACAAAGGGTGGCGTTGGGCGCTAAGGCAATGGCTCGAGCCACTTTTCTCGCGATGTGGGCGCAGCCCATGATGGCGAAACGCACCGTTTCGGGTTTGGCCATTGTTTTCGGCGTGGACTCTGGTTTTTGAGTAGTAAACTAGTTTCAAACGAACAGCCTGCATAGTGTGGCTTCTAAAGTAGTTGATCACTTGATTGTTGTGGATAGGATAGTACCAGCCTCTCATGTCGTGTCGTTTGTTAACTGGCAAAGCTAGGATGCCATCGCTAATTCGCTATGCCACAAAATATTCTTCCATTTTACAAAATTTTAAAAAGTTGCTATTGCTATTGTTTAAAAAAAATTAATACCATTAGACTTTATTATTTTTAACTATTAATTTAATTTTTTTAATTTAATAATTTAATAACATAATTTTAGTTTATATTTTTTAAATATTTATAATTAATTAATATAAAAGAATAATAAATTACAGATTTAAATTTTTCTATTTTCAATAAAAAATATAATATAAAAAATAATAAATTATATTAATATCTAAT
>NC_029787.2:123225909-123248084 GCF_000816755.2 Arachis ipaensis
TTATATTTGTAGTGTTCAATTTTTCTGTATTTATGGTAATTTACTTAAGTCTTTTTTTGGTTTCATTGAGCTGCCTCATCTGCTTCTTTATTTAAGTTTCATCATTCTTTTAAGTTTTTTAGAAAAAATATAAATTCGTCATTTGATAAACAGTCACTAGATTTATCATCCAATGATTCAGTACATGATTTAAGAATCACTCCTTTTTTTTTTGTATTATTTTTTATGGTTTCCTTTACTTGTGTGGTACCTTCAAGTGTGACTTAGAGCTTATCCCAGATTTTCTTTACTATTTTACATCTTGAAACCTTCTAATATTCCTCGAAACTGATTGCACAATTTAACATGTTTAACGACCTTGGCATTTAGTTTCACTTTCTTTTTATCATTTTCATTCCATTCTATTTCAGTTTTGGTAGTGACAATACTATCAGCACCCGTTTTTGTAGGGATTTGAGGACCATTTAAGATTATCTTCCATAGGTTGTAATCCACTAACTGAACAAAGATCTTCATTCTTTCTTTTTAGTAGTTGTATTTTTTCATTAAAAAATGGAGGTCTGTTGTTGGATTATCCTTTTATCAGTGTATAAGCCACTGTGTTGGAACCAATATTGTTCGCCATCAGGATCTTTCCTCAAAGTTGCAAAGCTTGATCTCTTTGAGACCAATTTCTAATACCAATTGATGGTAATCAGTGACTATGAGAAGGGGAGTTGAATCTTGACCTCCTTTTAATTTTGCTTTTTACCTTGTGTTCTGTAGAGATACTGTGAGTAGAAAACAGGAGAGACTTTGGTTTTGTCTCCTAACGCGATAGGAGCCAAAATAGAGTTACTTGCAATATGTGTTATAGTGAAATGTTGCGTAGTTGAGAAATTAGGAGATACTTTATTTTTGTCTCCTATATTGCAGAACCAAAAACAGAGAAGAGAATAGAAAATAACACATAGATGTATCCTGATTTAGCTACGTAATGCAATGTAGCCTACATCTAGTCTCCGTTACAACAGTGACGAAATTTCACTATCATTCAATAGAATACAATCACCAATTTTTTCTAAGATTCTACCCAGTCCTATTTGGGACAAGTCCAGTTTCTAATCCAAATCGAACTTGACTAGGACTCACCCTAACTTTCAACTGCAAAGTGCTAACCCAACTTGCAAGAAAATCCCTCAGGATCATGACACAAAACAGAAATACTTACAAAATTTTTTTGAAATAACTTAGGTTTTTTTCTCCAAGTCTAACTCTCTGCTTTTTTCGCTCAATGATTTTTGCTTACAAATCTCACCATTTTGCCTTTTACCATTAAAACACATAAACACTAAATTGAGAAAAAGAAATACTCAATGAAAATTATGAAAGAGAAGAATGAATAGCCCAGTAAACTATAGGAACCTAAACTTTGTGCCCTCACTCTTTGCCTCAATCCTTGGCCGTACACCCTTATTATAAAAGAGTGGAACTTCTAGGGCTTGAAACCTTGCTTCAACACGTGTTGACTTTTCTTCTCCAAAATCAGAATCAGTAGCGGCATTCAGAGAAAAGAGAGGGCAAAAGGAGTGACATACAATTATACCTTTCTTTTTCAACATTTTTCTTCATACTTCTTAAATTTGGACCGTGCTTTCTTTCTTTGGCTCCAAGTTTGTTTTATGACCGTTGATAAGCAACAGAGCACCGTTAACTTCACTTTCTTCATTTTCCAATTCGATGCTTGTAACCTAGTTAATTTTTCAACATTTCTTGATGAAGCACAAATAAAAAAAAATCACATTTTTTTTATTTTATTTTCTAATGTGATATTCTCTTTTGTTGTAACCCTTCTTTTTTTTTTTTTTTTCTTGCTTGAGAATGGAGACTTATTTTTTGTTCTTTCTTTTGGCTAGTTTTAGAACTTTCTTTTTCTTTCTTTCTTCTGGTTTCAGATAGTGATTTGATGTAAGAAAAGAGAATAGAGAGAAGAGAAGATTTAGTTTTCGATAGTGTGGTAAATTGTTTAAATGAAATGGGAATTAATTCATTTAGTTAGAAACTAAGTTAGAAGCTTAAATTTGGATATGGATCACCAGTTTAGGCTTTATGCTTTTATTTGGGTTAATTTCTTTTTTTCTTTTATTTTGTTAAGGGCTTTTCTTTTCATATGAGAAACATTTGAGGCGGAAGCAAATAAACTTTCGACCTAGTCACCAAAAAATAAAATTTCGACCATGAGTGAGTGTGTGTGGGCCAGATTTCATATGGCTTGATTTATTGTTTTTTAGGCCAGATTCAATTCATTTAAATTCTGCACACTAAACAAAATACATTATACAAATAATTTAATATTAATTAAATAATATTTAGTCATCATCACTATTGGTATAAAATAGTTTTATACGTATAACTAATTACATAATGTTATGTCAATAAAAATAATTATTTTTTATATTAATTGTATGAATAATCATCTAAAAAAACGAATGTGAATAGATTAGCATAGTATAAAATCAATCCGTTATAGTTTAGAAGTTAAATGTTATGTGTGAATAATTTTTATAAGCTAAAGGTACTATATCCATTTTTAGATTTTATACTAGAAAATTGATTTACTTAATACACCTAACCTAGTTCGATTTTTTAACTTTGATAAACATGAAAAATAATATACAAGTATAAACATGAAAAATAATAAAGAATTAAAATATTTAGCGATTATAAAATACATATAGATAGAGATAGAATACATACGTAAACGTGTATACACTGATTAAATATTGAGTTATAACAAAAAAAATGATGTTAATCCAATTTAAAGAAACTTATGATCGTATTAGATTAGATAAAAAAAATATAAAGAATATTTTACGATTATTTTAATATTAAAAAAAATATATAAAAAATAGAAAGTGTTAGATAAACAATAATCATTTTAAACAATATAAACAATTATCAATCAAATAAAAATACATTACATCTTAATTTAATGTTATTAATTAAATTTAAGATTAATTTATTCTTTTAAACTTATTAATTTATATTATTCACACATTATTTAAAAATATTGTTCTATACTTTTCCATAAAAAATTGATGAAACATGTTTTGTGTTAAAAAATAGTAGGATGAAATTGGGGCCAAAAGTGAGTGTCGCTGAAGCCAATGCATGATAAGAAAGGCACGAAGAAGTTTATGATTTGTTCTGTTTTAGCATCATGAGAATCACGCCTGCCACTCCTAGCTTCCTTCTAATTCTGATGACTAACAGAAAGAATCCCACGGCGCCGCCATATCACTGATTACATTCCCTCTATGAGTACAGTCAACACATTCAAAGAAATCATGGAGTCGGATAAAGAATTCCCAACCGAACTGCAATCCATAACCTTCCAGATCCTTAGCTCCAACGACACCGCACATATGGAAGCTATCTTCTACAATCTCTTCTCTCCCGAACCTAAACCCAAACCTCACTCCGAAGCACTCGCCTTCCTCCAATGCTCCAAGAAATACCACCCGGATCTCCTCTTCATCAAGCTCTTCTTCCTCCTCCGATGCGGCGCCACCCCGCTCACGCGCGCCAACTCCGCACGCGCCCTCCACCTCCTCAGCACACCGGACATCTGGCCCAAACTCAAGCCCGTCGCCCAGGCCAGCCTCAAGGCCCACTTCACAGCCTACCTCAAGGAAGAAACCTCCCTCCACGTCCTAAGGCTCGTTGCACCCGTCCTAGCCGAAACCCTTTCCATTATATATAAAGACCACCAACAACACTGGCCTGAGGTTCTTGACTTCTTAGTGTCGTTTACTGCCTCAAACGACGATAAGTCCCGCGAAACGGCGCTCTTGGTTTTCGCCAATTTGCGCAAAGACTGCCGTTTACGCGTTTCCGATGCGCTCCGCGGGGCAGTTCCCGTGCTCCGCACCTCATTTATGGAATCGCTGGGATCATCCAACGCTGACATTCAGGTGGCGGCTTTCGGCGCCGTGGTGAGCCTCGTCCGTTTGTTCTCCGATCCATGCGTGTTCCACGAGCTCCTCCGCGCTATGATGGTGGCGGCTTTCGCTCTCCTGCATGGCTCCGACGGGAGCTATTTTCGGCGCGCTTTTGCGGAGATGGTGAGGCTGGTGATGGAGGAACCGGCCCCGCTGAAGCCTTACGCGAGCGACATGGTACTGGACGTGCTCCAGATCGTGGAAAGCGACGCAGGTTTGAGCATCGTGACGCAGCAAGCTGCGTTCGAGCTGGTGATGGCGATGACGGAGGTGGAGGATTATGCGACGGTGCTGAAGAGCCATAACCACCAGACTCTGGTCAGGGTTTTCATGATCCCGATGAAGATGCTGATGTTCGTTGAGGACGAAGATGATAAAAAAGAGAAAGACGGGAGTGGTGTGTACAAAGTTGGATTGAAGTGGTTGAATCGGCTTTGCGTGACGGTTGGAGGGGACATAGTTGTGAACATTGGCTGTCATATTTTAAAGATTTTCTTGGATTCACAGCACTGGAAGAAGCGCCATGCAGGGATTGCTTTGCTCACTGTGCTTTCAAAAGATTTCTCAGACGAAATGGTGATCTCATCTACTCTCTCTTCTTCTTTATTTACATAACTGTAACAAACTTTTTCTTTTTGTTTTTATTTAAAACAAGTCCTGCTAGGATTGCAGTTAGGTGAACTTATTTGTCAAGGTTTGAAAACTTATTTGTTGTGCGTGCGTGCATAGGTGATGAGAGAAAATTTTCTAATGGAAGTTGTAACAAAATTTTTCAAGTCATTCCAAGATTGCCATGATCGAGTTCGGTTGGCAGCTTTTAGCTTTATGCAGATGCCTACAAACTTTGTCCAAGCGATGCATGTCCTCTATCATCATAGGCTTATGCATGCCTTTGCCGCTGCACTTGACACTACCCAGAACTATAAAGTCAAGGTATATATGTAGTGTATGCCGTCTTTATTTGATGTGTATGCAAGTTGATATCTTATATTTATGTTGCTTTTCTAGGAACAAACAGCATCGGCAATGCTATTTTTTCTAAAGACTACTCTTCCAGACAGCTTAACATTGTACAAGAATGCAGATGTTATAACAAACAAATTTTTGTCAATACTTAAGGTAAAAATTATTATCTTACACTAAGCTGCATTTCAGTTTATTATTCATCAGCATTTTTCTTGTCTTATTTTCTTTTTTAATTTGTTGCTGAGGCTCGTGAGAATTAATGTTTATGTGATTCAATATCACTCTATTTTGCTTTTAACTATTATTATGATTTGAACGGTCAGAGACCTTGGATCGGTTCAATAGTATATACCTCAGTTTTGTTAGTTATGTAATGAGCTATGTGTAAAAATGAGTTTGTCTTGTAATTTTTTATACAAAAATCCGAATGATTGGACATGCATATATGTAGTTATGGCTTTTATATATGAATCTCCATGATATATGGTCCTCTTCTACTTTGGTGTTTCTCAGCCATTTGCTTGCAGGGTAAAGAAGGTGCTAAGCTTAGAAGTATTGCTCTGGTAACTCTCAACATAATTGCACAGCAGTGTCATGAATTAGCTCACAAGTGCGTGCTGCTGTTCCATTTCTTTTCTTTCTTGTCTTTACTGTTAACACATGTATCACTCTTATAAAGATGATAGCATTATGAGAAATTTCTTCATGTTCTTCTTGTTAGGTATTGTTCGAGTTATCTTCCAATCTTACTAGAAGAATGTCAGGACAATAATTCTGAAATCAAAGAGGTTTTGTTTCCTCGTGTTTGTTTTCATTGGTATTACACTTGTTAATTGTCATGGATGTATGCTCAAATTCTTTTGTCTCTCAATATTTTTCAGGAAGCAACACGTGGAATTCGAATATGCGCAGAACTTGGAACACCTCATTTAAAGCCTCTTGTCAATAGTACCCTGTTTGTTCCATAATTCCTGCTATTCGTTGTTGATAAGTTTAGAACTAAGATTTGTCTTCTGTCCTTCAATTTGTAGGGATACTGTCATATCTCAGTAGTGTTTTGATCAAAGAACCAAATCATTCAATTTCGGAGAATGCAAAAGTATATGATATAGCAGTTTCTGTTCTAGGAAGAATTTGTGAGTTCCATCGTGACACCATTGATGGCTCAAAGGTGATAGTTTCCTTCTACATTCTGTAGTTATCAAATCGTTAGGATTTAACTCTTTTAGTCCGTTCAACTCGAATATCTACTAAAATTAAATAACAGTTCAAAATCCGAACTAACTGTTGATTTCAAGATGGTACTTACAAAATGATGATGTATACAGATTGTTCCTGCCTGGTTAAGTTGCTTGCCACTTAAAAATGATTTGATTGAGGCCAAACTGATGCATGAACAGCTTTGCTTAATGGTTGCAAGGTTGGAAGTTTAGTCCTTGAGATTGATCTTTTTGAATGATTAGTTTCAAAATACATGAAGCGTCAGTTTCCATTAATGGAGTGTTTCTATAACTTTTCAGACTAGATAAGGATCTTTCAGGAGCTGGTAACCAAAACCTTCTCAAGGTTCTCGTAGTGTTCCTTGAGGTGAATTACTCGCATTCATTTGACCTATTGAATATTGATCACAATAGTATACGTTCCTTTTATAAATTGTATAATAATTCTATTACAGGTTGTTGATAACGGTGACAAACTAGCTTCACCTCAAACAATAACGCAGATGAACAATTTGTTGAGACAGCTTGGACGGAATATTCCTCGTACGGCGATTAATACAGTTTTGTTTTCTTTAAATGACCGGCAACGGGAACTGTTGTTGCCTTTCCTAGCGTCCTAGTATGTAGTAATTTAGTATCTCAATCATTTTAGCTTTTCTGATGGAAGGAAAGAAAAAAAAAATGTATAGTTGATTGAATTGAATAGGGTCACTTGTTAAATTCATAGGACTCTATCTTATGTGACGCCCTCACGAAAGGGTTTCTGAACAAAATTGTTGGTTTCATGCTAAACAAAATCATATTCTTCTCATGTAAAACAAAATCACTACCACTATCATCTTTGTCTCAAATGTTTATTTAACTAGTAAATTAGTGAAATACATGCGATTGCTACTAACAGGTAACGAACAAAACACAATTTACTTTGAAGGATATCAGAGAAACATACAACATAAGTACAAATCTAATCCAGTATCAAAACTGCATAATTTCCCCTCCTCCTTTGCAACTCCGACATAACCAACCAGCAGTGACAACCACCAACTCTTAAATCAAAATCTTAATAGATAACAGATCAAGAAAGGATAACAGAAAGAGATCAGCTCGTTAAAGAAGCAATGGCCAGCCAACCCTCAATATGCAAGCTATGTTAGATTTTCTTCTAAGAAATCTTTGCTTTTGTCTTCATATTCAGGTACTTGAAAGGTTATAATGCCCTTGACCATGGCTGGTACTTCCCCTAGTAAGTTTGACAAAAAAGTGTTTTATAAAACCTATTTATATAGTGCAAAAGGAACACGTTCACATGCTTTTCGAAAACATAATACTAACATAGATTACATGTGAACTTAGAAAGATGACTGCGAAATTCACTTGAACATTACATAACGTGAGCAATAAAAAGAAAATGATTTTACTTCAAAAAACTTGGTTTTACGCTTCCATATCCTCATCCCCATCCTCGTCCTCACTCAGATCAAGATCAGCCAACAACTCATCTAGTGGAACTGAAGGCACCTCTTCCCCATCTGTCACTGATGCCATCTCTGATTGTTGGTACTCTTTATTACGATACAATGATAAATTGAACCTCAGTTCAGGGTTTTCTTCTATATCCTTTAAGAACTGTTCATAATCTGAGATCTTCTTGTCTTGTTCAATTCTACCCTTATCATCAACTTCCATGCTAAGTGATTTAAGCTTCCATGAACGAGGCTTGGAGCGTTTCTTCTGGCGCTTCTCTTCATAACTCTTCTTTACTAAAACTGCTTCGGGAAGGACAAGTCCTCTGTACTTGTCCAGTTCAATATCATTAGTGTTAGCCCCATATAGGTCATAACCAAGAGCATAATCACCAGGACTCAAAAGATGGCCCAAATGCGTCTTGATGGAAAATATTGTGTCATTCTTCCCAAAATCCGACACACGAGCCACTTGAGCCTCTGCCAAAAAATATTTAGTACCAGCAATAGTAACCTCAGCAGAACGAATAACTTCCACATCTAGCACAATATATTCCACCAGCTGTCGGCTAGTAAGCAGAGACTTAAAGGATGCCCTCCAGTATTGATCAGCATCCAAGAAGCAATGCCTCAGGGTAAATGGATCAAGCAGAGCAATGCTGCTGCTAACCTTGGTACAAATCACAAGGGGACCAAGGTTTCCCAAACTAACAGCAACTTTTGGTGGCAGACATATTAAGTCCTCGCGGCAAATAGGGGAGATTTCAACAGAAAATGTATATTTGTAGTTGTAGTTATTACTCTTAGGATCATGGGATACAAGTTGCTTATCATGACGGCTTCTCACAGGAGCAACTTTCCCCAGAAATTCCACAAATTTGACACCATGACTCCGATTAGAGAAAAAGAAGTCAATTCCCTGATCTGTCTCTTTGATTCTTATAGCACTGGCAGCGGCATCATGTTTCAGAATCAGCTGCTCCAAATAAAAGAAAGTACGCCTATGAGAAACGTGCTGCCGGAGTTGCACGGCGGCGACCCACTGGTCAGGGTTAGCCTGGACCCTGGAGCAAGGTTCACACATTTGATCCCGTTGAATATACTCGACAGGATAAGTCTGTTCAAGGATTACTCCATTCAGAATCTCCTTCTGAACCTTAACCTTGACTTTGATCCTCTTGGAGTGGGGCTCAGTCCAAATAAACTCAGCATGTACCATCCTCGCTTTATTAGAATTCAAATTCTTCTGCAACTTCTTCAAGCAAAAGGTTAGCAGCTCCTTAGATTCTAACTGTAGCTTGACCCAATTTCTTGGCGGCTGAAGGTAGCTATCACATTCAGGGCAATGCTTGAGCTCAAGACGCTTCAGTAGACCCTCAGTGATATTATTTTCTGAGCTTAAACACTTGACACACATGTTGGCAGCATTTGGTTGCATTGGAATTCCACATTTGCAACACAGAACGCTGCCAATTGTATGATGAACCGTGAACATACCATTTTCCATCCTTGAAGGACCTACAATTGTGAAACTTAGAATGCATGAGCATGGAATCGTGAACTAAAATAAATAAATAAAAAATAAAAAAACTCAACTCGTACAATCATAAGAAAATTAAAAAACAAAATAAAATAGAAACACTAATATCGAACAATTGATGCGTATATAGCTATGTAAAACTGAACACTGGACGTAATTCCATACTATTCAACGACTGATTCAAGTATTAAAAAAAAAAAAGACTCAATTGTAATGGATTTGTAATAAATCATCTAAGAAATTTATGATGATGAACACTAAAGAACAGGCCGAAAAGAAAGAGAGACAGATTTAATGGAAAAATTAGTATCATACTTACGGTGAACGATCTACGCGATACAGATACAGAGGCGGCAGCGTCTTCAGAAGACCGACTACAAGCACAGCAAGATAGATAGGTTTCCAGGTGAGGCGGAGGGACTGCGGCGGCGATGGTGTTATAAGGACAATGGAGAATTTCGTTTGGGATTTTCCTTCTTTCGGATTACCTATTTTTGTTTTCTCTCTTTCGGTTAAACGTGGACTGAGAAATACAAAGCCCAAATAAAACCGTGGCCTAAGCCTGCTCCTCCAACTTAATATAGGGTCCATAAAGATATTCAATGTCGTTTTCAGCTCCAAAGAGAAAAATTAAAATCCAACTGGTTTAATACAATTCAAATGTCTTAAAATTGTCTTCTGTATAAAATAATGAATGTATAATGATTTGATCTAATTTTGTCTAATTTATATTCAACTAAAATGTTCTATTATTTTTAATTTTATTTTTAATTATTTCTGTGAACCTTAATTGAAATTGTTTTATTTTTTCTGTAATTTAAGTTAATCAAATTGTCACCACTAATTTGTCATAATTTAGGTTAATCAAATGGTATATTTTTTGTGTTACTTAAATTAATTATTTGATTTGATATATATTATAAATAATGTGGATCAAATGAACTAATGTAGAATAATTTATTGCTATTATAATTGATTGCAATAATTATACTAGCCGAAATTTTTTTTCCAACAAATTATTCAATTAATGTCCACATACAAGCCTCTTTATTATACAAGTTTTATAAGTACTCAATATTTCTTATCTCTAAAACGTACTTTTTATGGCATGTATGTTTCACGGGTCTCCTTAACAGATTTTTCAATCAATCAACGTGCGAATAAATAACTTTTTTTTTTGAAAGAATTTCGTTTCCTTTTTCAAATTTCTTCTACGTTTTCTTGCCTTCTCTCTTCGATCTCTTTCGTGTGTTTCTCTCTGTCTTCTCCTTCGCCGTTTACGTAAGTTTCTCTCTCTGTTCTCTTTCTTCGATTTTCTCGTTTTCCATTGTTTCTAAAATCAAGCTCTGAAATCGTTTTGAAGATAATGGGTGATTTAACTTCAGATTGTCAGCTGAACCAGAGCGAAGTGGATTTTGAATTTGAATCCAATGAAGTTTCTGGGGTGTGGTTTAATTCTACCTAATAATTGAATCTGAATTTGAATCCAGTTAGTAGTTTATGATTGTGTAGCTGAATAATGCGTGGACTTTACTTGTAAAATTTGTTGTTCATTGTTCCTTGTTTGAATTGAATCTAATGTACCAGTTCTGATGAATTTTCTGTATTTTATATCAGACGTTCGTGTGTAAATCAGAAATATTTGGGTGTATTTTAGGAAAGTTTCGGTGTATTTACAGTTTATGACTTTTCATCTCATTGAGGGTGAATTGCCTTATTCTTTTAGTTGAATTGTTTTAGTTTCTATTTAATGATTATTCATTAATATGATTTTTGTTAATTTTTATGATGATTTTTGTTATGATGGGTAACCGGAGATTATTGGGCTGGACTCGCTGGGTTGGCCCAATCGTCTGTCGAGGGAAGCCTTCGGGCGGATTGGCGTCTTCAGGGCCACCTTCCGACTTGCGAATACGAGTGAATGGGGGGTGGTACCTGCAAAGACACTCCGATGCCTAAGTCAGCAAGGGGGTAAGCAGGCCTAGAGAGTATTGGAACTTAGAGATACCTGAGAGGTGTCAGTGTATTTATAGTGGTGAGCCAATAACCACCGTTGAAGTAGTGCCACTTTTTAAGGGGAATAACCGTCCCTTTATCTTAGGGTGGTTGAGATATGGTTCTTGGAAGTGGTTAGAGAGATTCTAGGGCAGTTATCCTCTTGAGGGAGGGTTTATCTGCCAGCTGATCCTCGTACCGACTTCTTTAGAGCAAGTCGTGAAGATAGCCGACTTCGTGGCATCTGGTTTGTGTAGTGTGAGGCTCAACTCCTTTGGGTTGGGCCTTTTTATTTGGATCCTGGGCCTTAGCATTGGGCCAGGGTATGAACAGTGCCCCTACTCGAGCCCAATTTCTTTTAAGATTTTGGGTTCGAGTATTCTACTCGGGGATATAACCGACTTGGGAGGGAACCGACGTGTTTGTTTGGAACCGACGTGACTTTCGTGACTTTTGATTTTTCACAGTTACGTCTAATCAAACGTCGCGTCTGTTAGAGGTTCGCGTAGGTATTGATTACCTTGGTAACGGTGCACCCATTAATGACTGCCCCGTTTTTACCATTATGCCCCTAAGGTGTTTATAAATACTTTCCCTCTCTTTCATTGTTTCGTTTCTGCGATTTTTCAAATTTCCTCTCCACCTGTTCGTGAAGCATTCTTGCGTTTGAAGGCTTTCATTTCCTCCAAACTTTTTCGGATAAAGGTTAGATTTTTCTTCTTCTCTTTTTGCAACATGCTTATGGTTTGCATGCTTTTATTTTGCGGATGGATAGGTTGATTTCGCAGGTTTCTGTTTGATTCCGTACTTCCCCTTAGAGACCATGTTTTTTGATTTTCTTTTCTTTTTCCTTTGTAGGTTTTACCCAAACCCTTTTTAAAAGAAAGAAAATGTCTTCTGTTGAAAGTCTTGCTCAGTGGGTCGATGTTACAGTCCTGGGGGAGGAACCTTTGGTTGATACTGATTTTCTTACTGATCTTCGCACTCGCCACCGGCTCTGCACCTCTGAGGAGGATGAGCCGAAGTATGAACTGCTTGCCCCGGGTCCAGAAGACCGGGTCTGCTTTGGGAGGGCTTCGGAGGCAGCCCCTCATTTCTTTTTTATGTATGAGAGCATGCTTACCCGCCTGGGCGTTTTCCTTCCTTTTTCTGACTTTGAGATGGATGTTTTACGCCATTGCCGTGTTGCACCTACCCAGCTTCATCCCAATTCCTGGGGTTTTCTGAAAATTTATCAATTTGTCAGCCATGCTTTAAACTTTCCGACTTCCTTGAGGATTTTCTTTTTTCTCTTCCATATGACTAAGCCCTTCAGTGCGCAAAATAATAAACAACAATGGGTGTCCTTCCGGGCTATACAAGGTCGGAGGGTCTTCACCCTTTTTGATGAATCTTTTCATGACTTCAAAAATTATTTTTTCAAAGTGCAAGCTGTAGAGGGTCACCACCCCTTTTTCCTGGATTCGAATTCTTCCCCTCGCTTTCCTCTGTATTGGTTGGAGGCCTCCCCTTGTGAGAAATATGGTCTGGACGACCTGGATGAGGTAGAGGCAGCCATTGTGGGGTTCCTCCGAGAAGTATGGGGGAGGGCCCCATATCTGGATACTAAAAAATTTCTCCAAGGGTCTCCGACCTTTGTCCAAACACAATTAGGTAGCTTTTATTCGTTTTCTTGGATTTCCGATTTGTCTGACTATCTTTTTCCGACTTGTCTGACCTCTTGGCTACTACTTGTTTTTACAGAGATGGCGAGGAGGAATTCGAATGAGTCTTACCAGAGGGTCCAGGAGGCTAGGGCAAGGTCCCGGGCCAGGACTGGTGGTGCCAGGGCAGCTATCCATCCCCCTCCTCCTCCTCGAAATTTGGGGACTCCTTCTGAACCTATTGTTATCTCTTCTTCTGCTCCTTCTCAGCCGTCCCCTCCCCCCCGATCCTCCCCTGAGCCTGAAAGGAAGAAGCGCAAGGCTTTAGAGCCTAGTTCTTCTTTTGAGGGTGAAGCCAAGGTGGATGCCCCTGAATTTATCCAGAAATACATCTATCCTCATGCCCGTATAGGCTTGGATGATGTTTCTATCCAGAACCACCTCACTATTCTGGCTCAGGAGAGTATCAGGGCGGCGGCGGTGTGCACCAAGTTTCTTGATATTTTCGAGAAGACTCCTCTTAGCTCTCTTGGTTCGTCCTCGAGGGCTAAAGAGTTGGAGGAGAGACTTCTTTTATATCAAGAACATGAGAAGAAGTTGAAGGAGGAGGTCGCCAAACTAGAGGAGGAGAGGAAGGATCTCCATGAGAGAGAGAGAGCAAGTTGCAGGCCCAGTGCAACATGGAGGTCGGTTTAAGGCTGAAGGCGCAGGAGAGCTATTCAAGCCTTTTTGAGGACGTTGTGGTTGTGAAAAAAGATCTGCTGAATGCTCGGACTGCCTACACCGAGTTGGAGGACTCTATTGCCGAGGGATCTGAAGAGGCCTGTAGGATTTTTAAGGAGCAAGTCGGAGTCATTGCTCCTAGCTTAGATCTCTCTCCTTTAGATCCCGACAAGGTCGTCATTGATGGTGCTATAGTGACTCCTCCTGCCCCCCAAGTTGTTTCTGAGTCCGACTTGAAGACTCGGGGGCAGAGGATTATTGAGTCCCCTCCTCGCTCAAAGGATGCTCCGAGCTCTTCCAAGGTTCCTCCGACTTCCTCTCCGTCTCCTATGGATGCCTCTCTCCCCGGTCCTGACGCTGCTCCGACTATTCTTCCTGGTTCTGGTGGTGATTCGTCTACTCCTCTGAAAAAATAACTTTATTGGCTATATGGGGGCCCGACCTGTGGGTCCCCCTTTTTTAAACTCTTTTATATTTGTTTGTTGGTGGTGGTGGTGACTGAACAATTTTCTCTGGCCTTTTAAGGCCGTAAACAAAAAATATTTATAAATATCCTTTTTTGGATAAGGGTTTTAGTTTTTTAAAGAAATACCCTTTTTGGATAAGGGTTTTAAAGAAATACCCTTTTTGGATAAGGGTTTTAGTTACCTTTTGCGTGTGCATGCTTTTCTGTTTGTAGTTTTTTGAAAAAATCCTCTTTTTGATCTTTTTAGTTTTGGAAACCTTTTTCCTAGCTGTCTGTCCTTTTGGGTTCCTCTTCGCTTTAAGGACAGCTTTTAAGCTTTTTCCTAGGTTTTTCGATCTCTTTTTGATTATTCCTTATACTCAACTTTGTTTTATTGAGCTTCTATGACTTATGTTATTTTTGCGACACGTTTTCTTTTCTACTTGGTTTTGTATTTTGACTTATAAGTCGGCATATCCCTGAGTTTCTCACGATCAACTTTTATAACCTCTTTACACCGACTTGTACCTCGTCATTTTATCCTGACGATCATCTAGGTCAGTTCATGGGATTTTCATGTTTTGTCAAGCTTAAGTCGGCGCGTTTCGTAGGAAAAAATAAACGAGAAGGAATTTATAAGAGATATTGTAAAAGATCTTTATTTATTGGGGAGGTACCTTACTGCTACTAAGGGCTTTTGACAGCCTATTTTCCCTTAGCCTCTACTATGATGCCTCGTTAAAAACCCTTCTCCAGAAAAAACCCTTTAACTTTCGGAAAAAAATCGTGAAGTTGGGAAAAGAGTACATTAGGGAGTAGAGTTCACTTTTAACTGTAGTACCTTTTCATATTACAAGCATGCCACGATCTTGGTAACTCGGCGCCGCTTAGGTCGGTCACCCTATAATAACCTTTTCCTAAGACCTCGCTGACTTTGTAGGGTCCTTTCCAGTTGGCAGTGAGTTTTCCTTCCCCCGACTTGTTGACTCCTATGTCGTTTCTGATTAAGACCAGATCGCTTAGTGCGAAACTTCTTTGAATGACTTTCTTGTTGTATCTGGTAGCCATCCTTTGTTTCAGCGCTGCTTCTCTTATCTGGGCTTGTTCTCGGACTTCGGGGAGCAATTCTAGCTCCTCTTTGTGCTCCTGTATGTTTCCGATTTCATCATGGAGAATCACCCTTGGGCTTTGCTCGCTGATTTCTACTGGTATCATAGCTTCTATCCCATAGACAAGTCGGAAGGGCGTTTCTCCAGTGACAGATTGTGGCGTTGTCCGATAGGCCCATAATACTTGTGGGAGCTCTTCAGCCCAAGCTCCTTTTGTATCTTGTAGCCTTTTCTTCAGTCCTGCCAGTATGACTTTGTTGGCTGCCTCGGCTTGTCCATTTGCTTGCGGGTGCTCCACCGAGGTGAACTGGTGTTTAATCTTCATACTGGCCACCAGGCTTCTGAAGGTAGAGTCGGTAAATTGGGTTTCATTGTCTGTAGTGATGGAATATGGTATCCCATATCTTGTGATGATATTCTTGTAGAGGAACCTCCAACTTCTTTGGGCTGTGATGGTAGCCAATGGCTCTGCTTCTATCCACTTTGTGAAATAGTCTATTCCCACGATCAAGTATTTAACTTGTCCTGGCGCTTGGGGAAAGGGACCTAACAAATCAATTCCCCATTTTGCGAAGGGCCACGGAGAAGTTATATTGATGAGTTCCTCGGGGGGAGCCACGTGGAAGTTTGCATGCATTTGGCATGGTTGACATTTTTTCACAAATTCTGTGGCATCTTTCTGCAAGGTCGGCCAATAGAATCCAGCTCGGATTACTTTCCTGGCAAGTGACCTGGCTCCGAGATGATTTTTGTAGATCCCGCTGTGGACCTCTTCTAATACATCGGTGGTTCTCGAGGTCGGTACGCACTTTAACAATGGTGTTGATATTCCTCTTCTGTAGAGAATATTTTTCACCAGAGTGTAGTGTTGTGCTTCCCTCCGGATTCTCTTAGCCTCTTTTTCCTCTTTGGGGAGGATGTCGAATTTCATATATTCGACCAAGGGGTTCATCCATCCGAGGTTTAGTCCGGTTACCTCAAGGACCACTTGCGTTTCCTCCGTTTTTACCACAGAGGGTTCCTGGAGAGTTTCCTGGATCAAGCTTCTGTTATTCCCTCCTGGCTTGGTACTTGCTAACTTGGATAGGGCTTCTGCTCTGCTATTTAGATCCCGAGTTATATGTTTGATCTCAATTTCTGCAAAGCGCCCAAGATGCTCCAGAGTTTTTTTCAAGTACCTTTTCATATTTGGGTCTTTTGCCTGATACTCTCCACTTATCTATGAGGTCACTACTTGGGAGTCGCTATATACCATCACTTTTGTAGCACCGACTTCTTCTGCCAGCTTCAACCCGGCAATTAGGGCTTCATATTCTGCCTGGTTATTTGAGGCTGGGAATTCAAATTTGAGGGAAACCTCTATTTGGGTTCCCCTTTCGTCCACTAATATTATGCCTGCACCGCTCCCTGTCTTATTTGAGGATCCATCTACATAGAGTTCCCATGTAGTTGGCTTTTCCTCTTGATCTCCCGCGTATTCTGCTACGAAGTCGGTAAGGCATTGGGCTTTAATTGCCATCCGAGTTTCATACCTTAAGTCGAACTCGGAGAGCTCTATTGCCCATTGAACCATCCTTCCTGCAACATCCGTCTTTTGGAGGATTTGCTTCATAGGTTGGTTCGTGCGGACTCTTATTGTATGAGCTTAAAAGTAAGGCCGTAGCCTTCGTGAGGCTACCACTAAGGAGTAGGAAAACTTTTCTAGTTTGTGGTACCTTAGCTCGGGGCCTTGTAGAACTTTGCTGATGAAATACACCGGATGCTGACCAACCTCGTCTTCTCTTATCAGGGCTGACGCGATAGCCTTGTCTGCTACAGATAAGTATAGGACGAGGTCTTCTCCAACTGTAGGTCGGGTCAGAATCGGAGGTTGACTCAAGAATCTTTTGAATTCTTGGAACGTCTCTTCGCATTCAGGTGTCCACTCGAACTGACATCCCTTTCTCAATAAGGAGAACAGTGGAAGGGATTTTAGTGCTGATCTTGCCAAGAATCTGGAGAGGGCCGCAAGTCGGCCGTTTAGCTGCTGGACCTCTCTTAAGCAAGTCGGGCTTTTCATTTCCAGGATAGCTCTACACTTATCGGGATTTGCTTCGATCCCCCTTTGTGTCAGCATAAACCCTAGAAATTTTCCAGCTTCCACCGTGAAGGTACACTTTGTGGGATTTAGCCTCATCCCGTGTGTCCTTATGGTGTCAAATACTTGCGAGAGGTCTGTTAAGAGGTCGGCCTCTTTCTTGGTTTTCACCAGCATGTCGTCTACATAGACCTCCATTAAGCTTCCAAGGTGAGAAGCAAACACCTTATTCATCAGCCTCTGATATGTAGCCCCTGTATTTTTCAATCCAAATGGCATGACCACATAGCAGAAGTTGGCTCTAGGTGTGATGAATGATGTCTTCTCCTGGTCTGGCTCGTACATCGGGATTTGGTTATACCCCGAGTAGGCATCCATGAACGACAAGTATTGATATCCCGAGCTAGAGTCTACAAGGGTATCAATACTTGGTAGTGGATAAGGGTCCTTGGGACACGCCTTATTTAAATCGGTATAGTCGACACACATTCTCCATTTGCCATTTTGTTTTTTGACTAGCACTACATTAGCTAGCCATGTTGGATATTTGACTTCTCTGATGAAGCCGGCTTCTAGGAGCATTTGTACTTGTTCTTCTACTACCATGGCTCGTTCTGGGCCGATCTTGCGTCTTCTCTGTTGTACAGGTCGGAACCCTGGGTATACCGAGAGCTTGTGGGACATAAGCTCGGGGTCTATCCCGGGCATGTCGGAGGCTTTCCAGGCAAAGAGGTCGGAATTGTCTCTTAGGAGCTTAATCAACCCTTGCTTTGGGGCTTCCCCTAGGTTGGCTCCTATGTTGGTGTTTTTTCCTTCCTCTTTGCCGACCTGTATTTCCTCAGTTTTTCCTCCCGGCTGTGGTCGCAGCTCTTCTCGGGCCCTTGCACCGCCGAGCTCTTTGGTGTGGACTTCTCTGTCTTTTCCTCTCAGGTTCAGGCTTTCATTGTAGCATTTTCTTGCCAATTTCTGATCTCCCCTCACCGTTGCTATTCCCGCTGAGGTTGGGAATTTCATGCAAAGGTGGGGAGTGGATACCACCGCTCCGAGTCGATTAAGGGTAGCTTTGCCGATTAAAGCATTATATGCTGACCCTACGTCGATGACTATAAAGTCTATACTCAGAGTTTTGGATTTTTCCCCTTTTTCCAAAGGTAGTGTGTAGGGGTAGAAATCCTAGTGGTCTTATTGGTGTGTCGCCTAGTCCGTACAAGGTGTCGGGGTAGGCTCTTAATTCTTTCTCATCCAACCCTAGTTTGTCAAAAGCGGGCTTGAAAAGGATGTCCACTGAGCTTCCTTGGTCTACTAGGGTTCTGTGAAGATGGGCATTTGCTAGGATCATGGTTATTACCACTGGATCGTCATGTCCAGGGATTATTCCTTGCCCATCCTCTTTTGTGAATGAAATGGTAGGAAGGTCGGATGATTCTTCTCCGACCTGGTAGACTCGCTTGAGATGTCTTTTGCGAGAGGACTTGGTGAGTCCCCCTCCTGCGAATCCTCCTGAAATCATATGGATATGTCTCTCCGGAGTCTGTGGTGGGGGTTCTCTTCTATCCATATCGTCTCGCTTTCTCTTCCCATGACTGTCCGACCTTTCTATGAGATATATGTCAAGCCGACCTTCTCTAGCCAGCTTTTCTATCACATTTTTAAGATCGTAACAGTCATTTGTCGAGTGACCATATATTTTATGGTACTCACAGTAGTCGCTACGACTCCCCCCCCCCCTTTTTATTTTTAATGGGCCTAGGAGGTGGCAGCCTTTCAGTGTTGCAAATCTCTCTGTATACATCCACTATGGAAACCTTTAGGGGAGTATAAGAGTGATATTTCCTTGGTCTGTCGAGACCGAGTTCTTCCTTCTTCTTGGGTTCTCTCTCCCTCTCTTTTGTTGAGGGGAGATGCCCAGGTCGCCAACTCGAATCTCTCAGTCTAGCATTTTCCTCCATGTTGATGTACTTTTCAGCTCTTTCCTGTACATCACTTAAGGAGGTGGGGTGTCTTTTAGATATAGACTGTGAGAAGGGACCTTCTTTAAGCCCATTGACTAACCCCATTATGACTGCCTCGGTGGGCAGGTCTTGGATTTTCAAACATGCTTTGTTGAACCTTTCCATATAGGCTCGTAAGGATTCTCCGACCTCATGCTTTATTCCCAGGAGGCTTGGCGCATGTTTTACTTTGTCCTTCTGGATGGAGAACCTCATCAGGAACTTCCTTGAGAGGTCTTCAAAGCTGGTGACCGACCTCGGGGGGAGGCTGTCGAACCACTTCATCGCTGCTTTCGATAAGGTGGTCGGGAAAGCTTTGCAGCGCGTCGCGTCAGAAGCATCAGCCAGATACATCCGACTTTTAAAGTTGCTTAAATGATGCTTCGGATCTGTGGTTCCGTCATAGAGGTCCATATCGGGGCTTTTAAAGTTTCTCGGAACTTTTGCCCTCATTATGTCCTCACTAAAAGGATCCTCCCCTCCTGGGGGCGACTCTTCTCTATCGTCACGGGAGTTCCGACCTTTGAGGGAGGATTCTAACTTTAAGAGTTTCTTCTCTAACTCTTTTCGTCGATCCATCTCCTCTCTTAGGTGCTTTTCTATCTCCCTTTGTTGCTCCCGTTCCTGTTCTAGCTGTTCCAAGCGACTTTGGTGGACATGGACTAATCCCATAAGTTCAGTTGCGTGGGACTGTCCGTCCTTCTCCGAATCGCGCCCTTCTGAGGAATTCACCTTCGGAGTTTTGACTCCGGAGGTACCCTCTCTGTGCTGATCGTTGGTTCCCTGATGGAGGGTTAGGTCCACGTCATTATTTCCGGTGTCCAGATTCTCTTGTTCAGAATCTGTCTCCACATGACCCTCCTCAGGGGATCTGTCCGCCATCACTGGTTGATCTCTCGGGTCCCCGGCAACGGCGCCAATGTTACGATGGGTAACCGGAGATTATTGGGCTGGACTCGCTGGGTTGGCCCAATCGTCTGTGGAGGGAAGCCTTCGGGCGGATTGGCGTCTTCAGGGCCTCCTTCCGACTTGCGAATACGAGTGAATGGGGGGTGGTACCTGCAAAGACACTCCGATGCCTAAGTCAGTAAGGGGGTAAGCAGGCCTAGAGAGTATTGGAACTTAGAGATACCTGAGAGGTGTCAGTGTATTTATAGTGGTGAGCCAATAACCACTGTTGAAGTAGTGCCACTTTTTAAGGGGAATAACCGTCCATTTATCTTAGGGTGGTTGAGATATGGCTCTTGGAAGTGGTTAGAGAGATTCTAGGGGCAGTTATCCTCTTGAGGGAGGGTTTATCTGCCAGCTGATCCTCGTACCAACTTCTTTAGAGCAAGTCGTGAAGATAGCCGACTTCGTGGCATCTGGTTTGTGTAGTGTGAGGCTCAACTCCTTTGGATTGTGCCTTTTTATTTGGATCCTGGGCCTTAGCATTGGGTCAGGGTATGAACAATTTTATAGTTCTATTTGCATTCTATAGTTTATGCTTGTTTTAATATGGTGTAATTTGGGTGTATTTTGTCGCCCTTCTATGGTATTGATGAGCAGTTTGTTCTCCACATACAAGCGTTTTTCTCATACAAGTCTTTACAAGTCTTCTCCTCCTTTTATTGTTTTGAATTCAATCAAGTGGCTGAGGTGTGGTTCAATTCAGAAGAAAAAAATGTAGTATTAGAGGAAATATTTTTCTGTACAAAAATGCTATTTGTACACTAAAATCAGCCACTAATGTATTTGTATATAAATACATGTGTGGTTTAATTTATTTTCAATGTATATTTATATTTCAGTATGTATTTTATACTGGTGGTTGACTTTGGTGGCTAATTTTAGTGTACACGTAACATAACTTATTTCTGTATTTGCAGCAAATTTTGGTGTAAAACGAAGATTTTTTGGTGTAACACGAAGATATTTTGGTGTATTTTAAGGAATTTTGGGTGTATTTTTATTTTGATAAGTTTTGCATACTTTTGCTGGTTCTTTTTTTTTTCATCATCATCACCATCTTCTTCTTTTTTTTCTTATTCATCTTTTTCTTTTTGTTTTACCTTCTCAAGTTTCTTCTTGTTTTACTCTCTTAACAAGAATAAAAACAAAAAATCAAATAAATAAGAAGAAGAAACACATAATACTGCAAAATTACTTGGAAGATGATGAACTTACATTCATTTAACTAAAAGAAAGAAAGAAATAAAAAAAATAAGAAGAAGAAAAAAAATGCAGCTTTCGAGGAAATATTGTTCTGGACAAAAATGCTATTGGTACACTAAAATCATCCATCAATGTATTTGTGTATAAATACATGTGTGGTTTAATTTATTTTCAATGTATATTTGTATTCCAGTATGTATTTTATACTGGTGGCTGACTTTGGTGGTTGATTTTAGTGTACATGTAGCATAACTCATTTCTGTATTTGCAGCAAATTTTGGTATAAAACGAAGATATTTGGGTGTAATACGAAGATATTTGGGTGTAAAACAAAGATATTTGAGTGTATTGTTATTCTGATAAGTTCTGGATAATTTAGAACTTTTCCTCTTCCTCCTCCTTATCTTCTGCTGTTTATTCTTCTTCATCTTCTTATTTCATATTCTCATAATTTTTTTTGGAAGAAAAAAATGTATAATGTTGCAAAATCAAAAGAAGAAGGAGGAGAAACACGACGATGAAGATGAAACACGCAAAGAAAAAGGAAGAGAAACACAAAGAAGAAGGAGAAGAAGAAGGGAGTAGAGGATGAGGAGAAACGCGATGAAAAAATGACAGTTGTAGTTTTCATTGAGGAGGAAGAAGAAGAAGAATCGTTCATAATGGTGAATGAGCGCTTTGGAAACGTGATGCACATGATAACATGCTTTTGTGGGTGAGCATAGCTTCTGTTAGATTTGGCCCAACTTGTAAAACTTGTAAACCAAAAAGACTTGTATGTGTAGTATAACTGTAAATTATTATTATTATTATTATTATGCTTGAAACATGTCATAAAGTTATATTTAATTTCGAATTCTTAATCTAAT
>NC_029787.2:123249055-123253196 GCF_000816755.2 Arachis ipaensis
ATTTGAAATTTAATTTAAAAATTTATATCTATAACTTATTGTTATGAGAAAAATACATTATAAATAAGTGGACTAAGAGCGATAATATAATTTACTCCAGTCACATAATCCAAAATTTTAAGATTAAAATAAAGGATAATATTAGCATAAAAACAAAAAAAAAATGATGATAATGATATTGTTTTTTTTTGTGTGTTTTTGTCTTACTTTTGATGAGTATTTTTTATGATATTTTTTTTATATAAAAAATATTGATACCTAAACTATAATTGTTTGAATTAAAAATTGCAATTGAAAATATCAAAAAGAAAAATAATGAAATTGAAAGATACATAGAGTCATGGAGAGCTATATAAAAAAAATTGGAGAATTTAAAATTTACTTTTTGATGAAGAGAAGATGATCATTAGACAAGAAATAGAAAAAGAAAGTTGAAAATATAAAAATAAGAAGAGGGTTTAAGAGAATAAAGAATTGACGGTACAATAATTAAATTTGATTAGGTTAAATAATAGTCAAAATGATAAAAAAATAAAATAATAAATTTAAAATTTTAGCTAATTGAATTTATTTTATTTGTAATGGGGTCATTTAAAATTTGAAATGGGGGCATATTATATATAACTATATCTTTTAAAACAAAAATTAAAAACATCATGGGGGCAAGTGCCCCCTCATTTGTATGCTTGGGTCCGTCCCTGATAATATGCTAATCCAAATTAAACCTACCCGTATCTCATATTCCCATTTCAACCCGCCGACCCAAAGCCCCCTTTTTGAACTTATCTCCCAATAAGCAGAGACGCTAGCGATGGAGAACGGTGTCTTCGGACTGGCGACTTCAGGACAGTGACATAAGAGCTTTGAAGACGAGAAGACTGGTTGCTCCTACGGCGATGGGATGACGACGGGGTTGTGCCGGCGAGGAGGTCGAAGACGATCGGGGATGTTAATGTGACTAGAGGAGATAAATAGCAGACCGGAAAGAGAAGACTTTCGCTAATATTGTCGTACATTGTGGATAAGTGAATTAACAACGATAATGTATTTCATTCCACTCACACAATCCAAGATTGCAAGATTAAGATGAAGGATAATTTTGGCAAAAAAATGAAAAAGACTTGATGATAATGAGTTTGCTCTTTTTTGTACTTTTGGTGAGTGTTCTTTGTGAGACTTTTTTTATTTTTCTTTTTTTATTAGAAATACAATTTAAGCTATTATCATTGCTGAGAATATTAGTGAGGTAGTTTGTACTGTACATAATTTGTAATTTTAATTTAGTGATTGAACAACTATGAACAACATTCATCTTTATAAAAGTCTTTCTTTCAAATTCATAATTAATAAACTATAAATTACATTAAAACTATACAAGCTTCAAATTTTAAGATATTATAAGTGTAATTATTCGTGTGATGCAAGTGATTAAATTGAAATTATAATTTTAGATTGTTTTGTTAAAATTTATTTGAATTATAATAATTTGATTAATAAAAAAGTAATGAGTTATACATTATTTATTTTTTTTAATTTAGTGTTAATTGTATTAACTCTAAAATACTTATTAACTGATTTTAGTAATTTATTTTTTTAATAAATCAGACATATATACTGAATGTGACCATAAATAATCTAGTAATATCTAAATTCACTAACAAATTGTTATATGTGTAAGAACATATCAAAATCAGCTGAAAATGAACAACAAATTATTAGAGAATTCTAATGCAAAAAGTTCTCCAATAAACAATAAATAATTTAAACCCACTAAATAATAACTCAACACTATCCTTTGATACCTGCAAAATATATACCTGAAACAATACTATATCAACGTTAGTATACAAAATTATCACAACTAAAAAATTGCTTAATACAGACAGATTTACAGACAGATTTAGTCTTTATTACATACAAATTTTTGGTTACCGATGAAAAAAAAGGAACCTTTCAATATTCTATCTTAACATATCACCCAACTACTTCTTCCAAATCACAGAAGAGAGAATAATATTGCAATAAATAATCCTAATACTATAATTTCTGCATAGATAAATTTATCTGCTGCAATAAGTGATTAAGAGAAGCCATAATCTACAAGTTCAATTCCATTCTATATCTATAAGAGTTCAACGAATTTCACTGTATTGCTAGAACACTGATTAATTAAGAATGTACAATTCTAGGGTTCTAAAAATAATTAACCAAGATGAATGATTGAAAGCAATGCATTTATCCACAAAAAAAATCACAGATAGAGTAGAATCGTGGAACAAGCTCAGAACAGGTGATCGAATCCCTAAGTCGAAAATTAGAACATTTAAACAGAAGAAAGAGAATGAAAATGGCAAAATTACCATCTGTTTCGAGATACCAGCATGTGATAGAAACTGCAACAAAAACAAGAAGCTCAATCAGCATCAACAACAACAAGAAGATAGAAACTGCGAAGAAAAATTGATAAATCTAAAATTAACACAGAAAAATTGAACCCTAAGCAACAGAATCACAGGAAAGGGGGCTCATGCGACGCAAGGGATGATAGAGAGAGATCGTGCAACGCGAGTGGTCGCGGCAGCGGCGGAAGACGCCGAAAACTCAGAGGAACAACCGAACAATGGCAGCAGAGACGGCGGCGGAGGAGGAGGAGGAACGGAAGAGAGCGTGACGGAGAAGATCCATTGGAAAAAGAGGAATTAATTGCATGAAATTGAAAATCTAACCTCCAAACTTTGGCTAAATTAGCGGATTGCATGTTTGGGTTTGAAAGGAGATATGCGAGCAACACACGGAAAAGATCTGAGAAGGGGTGTGACGGAGCTTCTTCGTAGACGGAGCGATGGAGAGAGCGGCGGTGGTGAAAGAAGCTCTTGCGATGGAGAGAGCGTGGACAGAGAGAGGAAGAAGCTCTCCACATGGATCGAGAGGGTAGGTTGTGTGGAGTGTGAATGGATCGAGAGAGTAGAAACTGAGTTAGGGTTAACTCAATATTTTCGACGGAAAATTTTAAATTATAGACAGATTTTTTGTCTGTAATAATTTAATAAAACACAGCATTTTTGTCCATTTAATTACAGACAGATTTTTCGTCTGTAACCATTTCTCACGAAAAAAATTAATTTTTTTGACAGAATTATCGACGGGTTTTCTTTTCCGTCTATAATTTATGCTAATTCATTTTTTTGTTTTCCAACAAAAAATTCCTCTGAAATTCCATCTATATTTCCGTGGGATGAAATTCGTTGAAAATATTCATCTGTAATAACTAGTTTTCTAGTAGTGTATATGATTAACGTAATTATAAAATTGTTTATCAAGAGAATAAAATAATACGAATTTTTATGATAGTTCTAACATTCTTAAGCTATAAATGTACAATAAAATGCATTCTCCATTAGCACCTAGAATTTGTCAATTTTTTAAATTGATAGTAATAAATTTTAACAAATTAATAAAATTAATTAAGAGATTTCGTTATTGCCTTTTCATTATAAGCTCTCAAAAACTTCTCTATATACCACATTCATCCTGCAGTTATCTTCCAAGTGTCCGTGATCTTGCAACAACACTCGTAGACCATCTTTACTCGTTACTCTTGTCTTTATTTTTCAAACTTTTCCGTTGCATAATCTACCATAGGTAATACTGTTGATAGAATCGTAGGTCCATTAGGTATGAAAAATAATAAACAGAAAAAGAACTATGTCTGAGGTACGAATTTTCTAAATGATAAATAATTGTTACAATTCACTATTACTCCTTATATATATATATACACACACACTTATTGTACACGGTAATAATTAGCCAATAATTTTAATGGAGATACTTGCTACAATTAGGTAAATATTATGCCATTATCTTTTATTAACCTTTATGATTAATTCAATAGAGATACTTGTTCAGTATATATGTTATCTACATTAATTATGTGCGAATATTTTTAGGAAAAACTAAAAGAAGAGATATATAAATATATATAATATTGTTGCTCTATAGGAAGCAGATATAAATTACTATGTTCTTTTTTATTATATTATACAATTTAAAGTTATAGTATCATGTTATTATTAATTATAGATACTTGCTACAATTATATCAAATTTAATTATAAATCTAAATAAATAAAGTAGATAAC
>NC_029787.2:123253248-123262914 GCF_000816755.2 Arachis ipaensis
ATTATTATTATTATTATTATTATTATTATTATTATTATCCACTAATTAAAGCAGCAGATAAAGAACTATATAATTAACGAACCATTATTGGAATAGGTGAGAATTATAGCATGAATTATTGTAGATATAACTATCTACTAATAAAATTGTGGATAGAATTAATTATTGTAGATACAACTATCTACTAATAAAATTATTGCATATGAATGAGAATTAGAAAAACATTTAAAAATAATATATCAAATAAAAATAGTCGTAATATATAAATTGAGGTAACAATTTAAATTTAAATTAATGTAAAACGAATTTAATCAAATACCAATATTAGAACTAAATTACTTAAATAATATTTAATCCATTATAGTCCTTAGACACGTATAGATTAGAGTCATTCTCGTAACGACAACCAACTGAAACATCATAAGTTTAGACATTTAGAATTCGTGCAAATTCAGACCATACTCTTATTAAATAAACTTCATCATCAGCTATCCATGCATTACGGCAAGGTATAGAATTGTCACACCGAAAAACTAAATTGACCCTTATTCCCCTCAATGGCATTGCATTGATGCACAAGAAGGCCGGTAATTTCTGAAAAAAGTCACAATATGTTATAAAATTATTTTAATAACGAAAAACTTAAAATAAAAAAATTTAAATATATTACCCATCGTTGAAATTGAATATCCGAGTTTGACACGAATTTAGCAAAACTGAACTTAAATTGAGAGAATTCAATCTCATTATGTGTTCCACTTCGAAGATCTTCGGGCAGACGTAGAAAGCATGGAGGGGATGGAACTTGAACTTGGCCTACAAAGCTCCGTGGAAACAATTCTTCAATCAAAAATTGAGTTCCTCCCAAGAAAACTAATTTTATCCACATTCTATTAGGTTGATCATAATATGTGAGTAGATCCAACCATCCTTCGGTAAAATAGAGTTTACTGCCTCTTCTTTGAACGCTTACCTCCATGTAGTTAGAACCCGAATCAGTGAATACAACTCGATGATTTATTTTATGGATGTAATACATTGTAAACGATTGCTGCAAAAGACAATCGCACTGGAACATTAGACGAAAAGAATAAGTTAGAGTAAGAGCAATCATTAAATTATCAAAAGAATAATATAATCAAATGAGTATATAAAAAGTACTATACAAAATTATAAATTGTACCTTAAAAGGATCAACTTCGATGAAAAATGAAGAATACATTCTATGAAGTAGTAAAAGAAGAATAATAAATTTAAAAAAAAAATGAGTTTACTCTCAGATCTATATTCATGTACCACAAAAAAATTCTATATATAGACTTTATTTAAAAAAATAAATATCTTATTATTAAGATTCCAAATCGAGATGAGTCCATCTGGTATACCTTTTTTCTTTAGAAAAAACGTTAATTTTGAGTATTTTGTTACTGAAATATTATTTATATCTAATTTATTTATAAAATTTTACTATGATTACCTAAAAACAAATTTCATATATGTATGTATTATTCCGTGCAGAAAAGGAACGTACATTAGTTTTCCAATTAAAAAACTTGAAATCTTAAAAATATATAAAAAAGTTTAGAAGATGTAATATCTAATTTAATAATGTTACGTAAGTAGAGGGGGTAATTAATATGGTTGCAGCTGTACACGATGAATCAGCGAGGAAGCAGATCACCGTCCATGTGGATGATTAATGGGCAGCCGTCTCTATCTCTCTGTTAATCAGTTGATCTCAATGGCGAGATTCTCCTTTCTTTAATCTCCACCTACTTCATCATACTTTTCTCATTCTCTTCTCTCACTCGCTAACACTCATAATATGGCGGAGGACAAGCACAGCACCAACTCCAACGCTAATGGCGTCTACGTGGAGGTCACCGGAGAAGAAGAATCTAATAATAATAAACGAGAGAGAAAGGGAAGCGAAAGCGAAAGCGAGAGCAGCATCACCTTATACCAAGTTCTTAACCGCCTCGCTTACGCTATTCTCTTCCCGGAGCCTTCTACCAGCGCCTCCCTGCTTAAACGGATCAAGATCTCCATCGCCGAAAACGCTCCGCTCCTTCCAGAAGCTTCTAGAAAATCCGCCCGCGACCTTCTCCTCTGGACTCGCCAAGGCAGCCCCTTTCGCGCCATCTTAGTCATCACCGTAACTTCTGAACTCCATCATCCAGCTCTTTCACTTTCCTAATTTAGTTAGTTTAGCTCCTTCTGGATTTTGTTTTCAAATTGAATTACTAGCCTTTTCTAATTAAAATGTTGATCAATCTTGTATGTGAAATCTACGAGTCTTCAATTTTGATTTGATCCAATTCCCCTTGCCACTGTTGTTGTTAGACGACATTTTCTTCATATTGTGCTCAAATTTTGATGCTACATAATAGTTTTGAATATCTAATGTTTTTATAATAAATATTAAAGATTTTATCAAATGAAGAAAAGAAAAAGATATGAAATTTGTGTTTTACTTCTTCTAGTGAACTGGTACATGGGTTACCATTTTTCTTGTTAGAAGAGCTCTTTGGATAGTAGGCACCTTCAAGTTGGAATACCAAAAAGGAAAAAGAAAAGGTGCCACCGAAGTAAAATGATAGCATCTATCTAAATAGTTTAAAAATAATATTATTTTGATAATAAGTTTTAAAAATGGTAGTATATAGGTTAAAAAGCAAAGAGAAATAGAGTTGGTGGATATCATGATAATGCAACATAAGCTCATGAAAGGAATTTATAGAGAATTCATCTAGTGGATTTCCTCACATGGAGAAAGAAAAGGGGGGAGGGTATGTTCTTCTTGCCTCCGTAAGAATAGGCAAAACAATTGTCTCCGTCAATGCCAGATTAAGCATCAGATTGTCCTGTATATAAATAAATATTCGTGTATCAAGGTGTGTGATTTTTTCCTTGCCACTGCAGGTTGGGACAATTACTTCTGTTGCGCTCACAGGACTGCTTGTCTTCCTACTTTTCTTTCTGGCTGCCACCATAAACGCTGTTGTCATATCACTTCTTGTGTCTTTGGCAGCAGCTGGAGGATTCTTGGCTATTTTCTTTGCCTGTGTTGCAGCTGTATATGTTGGGGCACTATTAGTAGCTGCGATTGCAATTTCCGTTACCACATTTTGGGCAAGTGTTGCTGTTCTGTTCGCTACAGGTAACAAGTTTACTATTCAGAATCCAGATGATACCATATGCCATGTTTCAGATTGATATTTTGTACTGTTTTGCTATTCCATTATTGTGAAATGTTTCATCAATCGTGCGGTTTGAGTAGGTAGGCCATGAATATTTATGATTTGAACAAAATGTGCATCAAGATTTGAAATGCATACTTCTGTTGCAATTAGGCGAACTTTATGCGTATAAGTACACTGATACTTGCCGTATGTTATTTGAGAAAAACAACCTTTTCTACTCCCAATTGGCACCAGGGATGTAACGGGTTACATACTTATATGTCCATTATTTGAATGTTTCTTCACTTAGCTACTTCACAGTCAAAATAGTTGCCCCAGCATTGCCTGCTGGGGATGTATTACAATCTTTGGGTTTTCAACAAAATCACTGACTATTATGTGCAGATGACAACCACGAACGAGGCTCTGTGGCATCTATAACTTTAAAACTGCAACTGATATTGCTTTCTTTAAATATAAGTTTATATTTGATGTTTCCATGATAGTTTATGTGATTTTGCACTCTGTTTCTCTGTTTCCCATTTCTTCTTTTTCCTGTTGGTTTACACTATTATCTTTTGGAAACCAATGTGAATCAGGCTGGATTGGATTCTTTTACATCGTGTGGTTGGTAACTAGTAAGAGTTTCGGATATGCCAAACACACATTAAGTGCCACTGGCTCTGCAATCTCAACTTACTCTGCTGCGCGGCATGTCCGCCACCAAATGCGCAAAGATTCAGATTAAGAAGATCATAGATTGAAGCTTATTTATAAATCTCCAGTTTTTCTTTTGGCTGGTAGGGTGCTATGTTCATAAGATGTTAGGTGATATGTTTCGGATGCCTATCTTCGGTTTTCTTCTTATGTATGAACGGTGTTCATTTTATTATATATGGGCCTCTACGCTTGATGTTAATATAAAATAGTTCGCCTTTTCCCTGCGTATTGTACATCCTATTACAGATGAAATTACACTTTGTAAAATGATGTAATGTACAAACTAGTAACAATTGCTGTATTGGTGTAATGTTTAGAAAGGATGGTATGGCTTTGGTACTTTTGTTTTACCATTTTCTTTTTAATATTCATGTGTAGATAAACCATTAAAGGGTTTTCAGAAAATTTGGCTTTCTCGGGGTGTACGTGCAAAATGTATTCGTTTTGTTTGTTAAGTGGAAAAGTATAGGTAAACAATTCCTAATCAACCAATTTTAAACAACTGTAATTAATAATTATTAATTTTGTAATAAAAAAATATTTCATCTTCAAATTACTTCTTAAATTTTAATATTAGGATAATTATTTGCACATCTAGTGAATTGAACATTTAGTTATTATTAACTGTGCATGAGTAAATAGAATAAAAAAAATAACCATCTAATTAAAAAAATGAACATAATCATCTGCATATCTATTGAATTGAACATCTGATATATCTATTGTTCACATTGTTTAATATTCTCATTGTCTATTTATACTTTTTCTAAAATTTAAATAATCGTTAATTAGTGATAATTAATTAGTATGGAGTGTAGTTCAAAAATACTTCTTAGTTTGTTGTTGGTTAGTTCCTGATGGTTATCTAGCAGGAACAATGAAATCTATATATTATTTACATTTGTGACATGTTTTCACCACAAAATTATTCTTTATCACAACTTATGGTTTGAAAATTTGGAGAACTAATTTAAATTTAGAGAAAATTCTACTCTCGCCTCTACGAGATGCTAAAATGACATTCTCCTTCCCTCTATTTTATAAAGGAAAAGTCTAGGGGGCTAGCAATTTTGTTAAATTCTGGCCAGCATGTAACCAGCAAAGAAAAGTGAGCCATTAGATGAAATCTCACAACAATCTCACACCATTAAAACCATCTTGATGGCTATTTGATGGCTACAAATCACCAAAGTTGCTGGCCTCCTAACATTCCTCTTTTATAAATGTACATTCTTCTATCTTCTAACTTTTAAAAAACCTCATCTTTAGTCCATTTTAAACTTTTTGTGTTAACTAATGTTAACTTTATCTATTTTTTTAAAAAAATTATGAAAAAATACCCATTAACAAAAATTTTATTTTTTATCATTAAATTTTGCTTACCAAAATATTCTTTAATAAATTATTCTTTTATTGATTAAATTATATCATATGTTGGTAAAAATACAATTTAATCAATAAAAGAATAATTTATTAAAGGATATTTTGGTACGCAAAATTTAATGATAAAAAATAAAATTTTTGTTAATGGAGATTTTTTCAAAAAATAATTTATTTTTTCATAAAAAATGGATAAAGTAAACATTAGTTAACACAAAAAAATTAAAATGGATTAAAGAGGAGGTTTTTCAAAAGTTAGAAGGGAGAGGAATGTACATTTATAAAATAGAGAGGATGAGAGTGTCATTTTAGCATCTCGTAGGGGAGGGGAGTAGAATTTTCCAAGGTTCTGAAAACCGGTTTGAACCGGTCGGTCGAACCGTGAACCGCTGCGAATAACAGTTCGGACAGAAGCTAAAACCGTCAGATTGAAAAACCGTCATTGGACCGCCGAACCGGTCAAAAACCGGTCGGTCGAATCGAACCGTGACCCGGCCGATTACCCTCTCCTCTCCAGTCTCTAGAACGCGAAGCAGCACTCACCTGGACGGCTAGACCTCGAGCTTCCGGCGCAACTTCCGTCCAGCCAACGTCAGCCAGCTCTGTTCGCGCAGCCACTTTCCATCGCGCAGCCAGCTCTGTTGATCTTCGAAAACCGAAACCATCGCCAGCGCCACTTTTGGATTTTAATTTTTACACATTTATATATAAATTAAGATACAAACAGAAGCAACAGTGTCAAATAACTTGAAATTAAAAAAAAAAATTAATGTTTCATCACTACAAATTTAATGGTATAATAAAGAAATTGCATAAAAAGAGTCTTCAATCATTATTCTTGATCACTTTTCATATCTTCATCATCATTAAAGGTTTGAAGGTCAAGATTCAAACTTAAAAATCAAAAGAGGTAGAAATTAATAAATTAATTAGTATTATGTAAAAAATTAACATAAATAAATATTAAGTAATAAAGGAAACAGAAACAAACATTAAAACAGAGAAAAAGGAAAATATATTAAGGTAAAATGCAACCTGCTCCTGGTATTCCTTTGCATATTGCTTTGCCCTCCTATAAATGAGCTTGCGGCTCTCAACTCTCTTCTTCTTTGCAGCATTAAACTCCTCCTTTTTTCTTCAAGGCCCATTCCTCCTCCCTCTTCTGCTTCTTAAGCACAGACTCGGGAACAATTGCTTTCACCTCCTCACCCATCTATGCCATTCATTCAAAATAAAAATCTCAGTTATAATTAACATCCAACAAAGAATTCATTAGTTTCAATTATTATACTGACACATTTCAGCTCCAACTCAAAAGCTAAATATTCAGTGTTTCAAATAAGAAAACTACATGCTCTCTTAAACAATAAAAAATAGGTCATTTCAATGTTTTTTAACAATGGAAATCCATTTACATCAAATTCATACTAATAACAGAGAACTTTCAATGATTTTTTAACAATGATAATCCAATTTTCCACACAACATGCTGAATACAAGCTAATCAGATCACGAGATATAATAGGAATAATACGGACAAATCAAACGAGCGACAGAAAAGAAATGAAGCCGAAGCAAGGAATGAAAATCAACACAATTGAATGAGACAAATAATGAACAAGACATAATAATAAAAACAATACACAAAATTAAATTAAAAAAAATGGGAGTTTAATCAGGAAAGCATTGAAGGAGTCTTTTAGGAGTGTAGTTTCAAGTAATATTTCTTATGAAAATAAAAAAAAAAAAGCTTTAGCACCATATGTTTTACCGTATTCATTTATAACTGAAAAGTAGCATAATCCATAACTGCATGTTGCATCCAAAAGAAAAATTGTTGCAGATGAAATGAATAAAAAATCAGATTTACAATTTTATCGAATTAAAACATCAGATTTAAAATTTATAGATTTAAAACATCAACAACACAAAATCAAAATTCAAAGCATCAACAATTAACATCACAAAATCAACCATCAACACCACAAAATCAGATTATCAACTATCAACAACAATCATAAATAATATTATGAGTCTAGTTTAACTATTTTAACATAAAAAATAAATCATAAAAATTAACTTAAAAACAAACTGAAGAAGAGAGTCGGAGAGGAGTGCTTACCAGTTAGCAGAAAGACGATGAGGGAGAGGCGAGCAGAGACCAGAGATCGCAGACTGGAGAGGCGAGCCGGCGAGGACAGTGACGGTGAGAACAGTGACACTGAGGAGAAAAGTGGGAGCGACGCCGATGTGAGCTCGATGAGGGACAACGACAAGGTGACCGACGATGGCTGTGACGATGCCGGCCGGCTGCAGTGACGGGCGAGCTTTGACGGCGACTGACTGGTGGTCTGGTGCAGCTGAGCAGAGGCGGTCGGCCTTGGAGAAGAGCTGAAGAGGGCGGCATCCTTGGAGAAGAGATGAAGTCTGCAGAGGTGTGAATTGAGGGTTGGGATTTGGGAACTAAAGGTAAGTGGCGGTGGGTGAGATATGAAGACTGAACCCTAATCCCAAAAATTATGTATTTATATATGTACACTCCGGGGCGGGTAGGGGCGGGTTTCAGCCACTGTCTTGCCAGCCACTATCCCCGCCAGCTCTGCTTTTTTCCAGGCTTCCAGCTTCTAGCCCTAGGTATTTATTTTTTTTCTGTGTAATAATAATTGTTGAATAATTGATTGCGATAAGGATCACTGCCGGAAACGAGCCTTTTCCCATGTCTCCCGAACACAAAGCCAATTGAGATGAAAGCTTATATTTGCTCCTTTACTTCTGTTGTCGGCATACTGGTCTTGGCCTTTATTGATTAGTGATTAGCTCTGGTTCATTACTGATTTTGTGTGTTGTGTTTTACTGTTTTGTTTTGTGATTTAATTGTACCTAGATTGTGACTCTTGATTATTTGATGGCAATTATTGCACTGTTTCTGACTGGTTAGTGATTAACTCAGTGCTCAATTGTTCATTTGTTCTTCACTTGTTCATCATTTTTTTTTGTTTTTTTACGCTCTGTTTCTATCTTTCGAAGGTCTGGTTGACTGGTTGTGTTGTTAATTTTTGTTGAACGATTATTTGATTGTTGGTTTACTATGGTTCTGCTGCTGTTTATTGATTATTGATTATTTCGAAGCTCTGTGCTGCTGTTTTTGTATTGTGATTTTAATTTACTAATTATTGATTTTGAATGTCTTGTGATTGTTGATTAGTGATGTATTGCTGACTTGTGTTTGTTTGACTGTTTTGTGATTTACATGTGCTTGGATTGTGACTACTTTGCTGATTTATTGAGTAACATGATAAAGGTGCATTAAAATGTCAAGTTTAGCTCTGGGTTATTGTGAAATCCTTTTGCTTTTCCTGATTTATTTTGAGTATCTTCAAGTGAATACAATTTTGCTGTGAGAACAGAGACACCTCTCTTGATTAGAAATTTGTGGTATGTTAGGTAGCAGGTTAGAATTAGGTGCCAATAGCTTTGAGTCTAGCTATGGAAGAATGAGGTTTCTGAACTTCTAGTTTGTGTTAAATGATATGGAGTGTATAGCTGCTATTTCGAGGAACTTTCATTCTTTTTTTTTTTTTTTTGTGAGGAAATCTAGATTCTTTTTCTTTGTTGCTTGGACAAATTTAAACTAAAGTTGGAAATTGTTTGATATTTTTTGGTATTTTTTTTATGTAATTGCTTTATTAATCAATGTCATCACAACAAACATTTATAGGATGAAGAAAGGATTTTGGTTTCTCTTATAGCAAACTTTGAAAGCAAAAGCTTAAGTTTATTAAAATATTTAAATTTGTACTTTATCTAAAGGTCTTAAACTGATAATATTTTATGTAGTGCTTTAAATTTAGATGATATTTTAAAGTTTATATTAGATTATAATTATGTTTTAGAGTGTTTATTTATAATTTATTTATTATTTTAATATAAAACAATTTTTTCGGTTAGACCACAATTAAACTGGTTGAACTCTTAAACCAGTAAATCAGTAATTAAAGCGGTTTGATAACCGGTTCAGTTTTCAAAACCTTGAAATTTTCTCTTTAATTTACGAGAGAAATTTGATGGATTGTATTTGACCATTTTCTCAAAAGATAACTATCAAGATGTGATTGTAATTATACATGTGAATTAATTTCATTAGGATTGCACATTTCAATGTTCCCCTGCGTGCTTCCTTCTGATAGCCATGGCAACTATCCTCATGGAATCTGTACTTTTTTTTTTTATTCTGATGGACTGCTCCCACAACAACAAATAGCATGCCCTTTTAGGGTACAATCACGGGCCAGGTACCAAAACAAAAATTAAACAAGCTAGTAGCTAGCTACATAAAAAAGCTGGCCCGAGTCCTAATAAAAATAGTAAAAATAAGTGTGTATAT
>NC_029787.2:123264006-123264495 GCF_000816755.2 Arachis ipaensis
GTAATAAAATTTGTGTAATGTCAATTTATATATATATATATATATATATTTTTATTTGTAATCATGTATATTATTATTCTTTGTAATTCATTGAAAACTAGATGCAAATGATCCTTAGGGATGATGTTCGTTCGTTATGGTTGTTCAAGAACGATAAAATGACTTGAAAAAAAATGTTTAGTTAAAGTCATTACCTTAGCTTATTATCATATGACAGAGTGTGAAATGTGATACATATTCCATCTTACGATAAAAAGGTCACAATTCAGTAAGTCACAAACGTATTATTTTTATAGAGTTATAGGTAAGGTTATATTTAACTACTGCTATCTCATGTTCATCATTTCAATGAACGTAATTTATTTCAATAAGGAAATGGAGGCAGTAAATATCACAAAGTGGAGAGCTTCTCTTACGTGATAATTTTTCTCAAAGAGTTCTGTGATATATATATATATGGGGCACTCTACTGTAAAGATTAAGGTTGTA
>NC_029787.2:123264697-123268964 GCF_000816755.2 Arachis ipaensis
AGAATTAAATTCATTTTATAATTATTTTTTATTATTTTATTAATGTTCAAAATGTGGGTTTTATTATTTTCAATTTCTCTTTCATCACATAAAAAAAAATCTGTAAAATTACATCTTTACCATATAATTCACATATATATACACGTCAATATTTGTAATGAGTTATTTTCAACCATGTTAAGTGTATAAAAAAGGTAAATTCTACTCTATCTTTTCTAAAATAGAGGATAAATTACTCCTTGTGACATATACAGTGATTATTCATAAATTATTCTTCTACCAGAGTTTTAAGATTCACGTTATCTTCTCTTTTCTTTTCAATTGACGCGATGTTTCTCTTGAAACTTGATAGTAGTGTTATTTTTATAATCTGCACCAAATACATCTCTTCTTCAATTTTAAAACCATAATTCCTCTCAAATCCAATCACCATTTCCAATCAATTAGGTTAGGATTTTAAACTTGTTCATATGCTTTCAATCTCTCATTTCAACTAGCACATCTATTAATTTTTCAACTCTCTCTTTCCTCATATTTTCTTCCTAGTATTTTTCTTAAAATTCAGTCGGATCAACAATGATACTCCTCTTCAGATAACCAACCCTCGTAGTCTTGTATAACTATATAACAAAAACAAACTAAAATATTAGTTAGTCATAAAAACAATGAGTCAATAATTACCATCTTAAGATTTTTATTATCTGAATAATGATTGAAAAATAATTTAAGAGCAATTAAAGATAAAAATAAAATAAAATACCTTGGTGTTTCCTTTCACGCACCAATTACCATCATTTTTAACTAATATATCAGAAATTTCTATCAGTTTTTTAGCTCTCTCGTTTTTAGGATTTTCTAGCGATCGTATTAGAGATAGCAATTAGATTTGACGATCTCATTTGAACTTTAAAACTCTAGTTAAAAGATAATTTATCAATAATCATTGTATATGCCACAAGGAATAATTTACCCTTTATTTTAGAGAGGACATGATAGAGTTCACCATAAAAAAATCAATTATTAATATATTAAAATATAAAATATATATTAAAAATAAATTAAATTAAACTACATATGTATTTATATATAAATACATTATAATTAATTTGTTATCTGATTTTTTGTATGTATATAGTATTTTTTAACTATTTTAGTATGCATCGTCTTGATTCCATTTTTTTTAATTTTTGGAAACAGCATAATTTATTTTCCTACCCTCATGAAAGTATGATTCTTTCTGTTAAGCTTGATATTCAAGATTTGAACTAAATTAAAAAAGATCTGCCTTTCACGTGTTGATATATCCCATTAATTTTATATATCTGATTTAGAGACATAAAGATTTTTTTAAATCCTTTTATTTATATTTGTAACATGTATTTTAAATTTATTGAGGTCTAAAATCATATTAATTTTTGCAACAATTAATAAATATTAAATAAAGTTAAAAAAAATTTTCTCCTTAGCATTACAGTATTATAATGAATAATATTATATATCTAAATCTTTTTATAAACTAAATCCAATCAAGCTAAATAATAAAATTTACAATAATACTAGTTATAACTGATTTTTATTATGTTTACCAATTTAGTTGAACTTAATTAACAAAAAAAAATTGAATGTGTAACATTATTCATAATATTTACGGTAACCATAATATTGTTGTCGCAAATGTGATTGAAATTGTTAAATGCAAACTTACAAATTGAAATTTGGTATTTATAATGATTTATGTTAAATATTTAAACATCAAAAATTACAAGATTACAAATTTATTAAGACAACTAGATTTAATCATCACACTTAAACAATTTTTCTCTTCAAATATAAATCCTAACATTATTAGTACGCATCTTTGATATTTTGATTACCATTATAATAAAATCAAAAGTGAAAATAGAAGAAGATTGTGGCTTTTTTCTTTTTTTCTTCTCATCATTGACACTAATTTTTATATATATCTAACAGCACCTAATTATTTTCTATTTGAGGATAACTGAAATACAAAAATATATAAAGACAAATAAAAAGAAGCAATCAAAATTATTAGGCTTGTCCTTTGCCATTCCAATCTGGTCTGCCTAATGTGAACTCCAAACTTGGATTCTTGCACTCTAAATTATTATTAGATCCTGACAAACTGCTCTTGATTTGGGTTGAATCACACGCCTGTATGGGAAAATAATATTTGATTAAACAATAATTTATCATTATTTATGATAAATGAGATATTGGGAAAATACTTTATTCTATTTTTTTTTCTTTTATCTATGTATTGCGTATATCTTTTTTTGGAGATCAATTCCAATTTACAAGAGAATACCAATATTAGTACCTGCTGGATTTGATGGCCTATGGATTGAGACTGAAACATTGATATTGGTCTGAAACCATCTATGTCGTTTGAATTAGCTTGTGGCCATGGGTCCCTATTGCTGATCAAAACCATTAAAGATCAGAAGTGATAAAAAAATTTGGATTATTAGCCATTAACAGTAACAAAAATCCAATAAAACTTATACTTAGGGACAACTGATCCAATCTCCACAACTGTGTTGTTATTGATGAAATTTCTTGTATGTCCTATCCTCCTATGATATTTTAATTAACAAACATGCATACCCTAACTAACTTAATAACCAAGAGTAGAAGCGCTATTTATCCCAAAAAAATAACTATCAATAAACAGTAGTTATTATAAAATCTAATAGAACATCATATTTCAGGTATTTAATTTTATATCTTTCAGTAATTAAAGTGGTGATAGGAGAATTTAGGGTATGGTACTGATGTAATAAAGGATACATCTTTTTGGGATCATCAATTTAAACTTTTACACTTCAATGAATTAGCCAGTTAGTACATGCAACTTACTAGATTTGAGTGATCTCAAACCATAATTGATCATATATTCTTTTTTCTGGAATAGAATAGTACTACTATAATAGTCAAAAGATATCTATCATCACCGTTAGAATTTGAAAAATATGCATATCAATTATACAAAAAAGAAGTTCCAAAACTATTATTTGAATTACAAATTTATTTCGACCTATTAATGTTTGTAATAAGAAATTTACATATCTATGCATATATATTAGATATAAGTGACAAACCCTTGGTAAAGAAAGATTCAAAAAAATAATTTTGAAGCGGTTAACAAAGTTTTTGGCCAAACTATACAACTCCACTTTTGCCTTATTTTTCATTATTCTACTTTATCTTATATATATATATATATCTCCCGTCCCTTGTTAACAATGAATGGACTTGGTAGAATTTCATGATCATCTTATTATTCCATTCCATGTACGGCATGATTCGTGAAGATGTATTCCATGAGAATCTATCTACTAAGATTTCTCGGTGGAAACATATCTAACACAATCAATTAAAGAAGTACCATTTCCCGGTAAAAGAAAACTAAGTAAGATGTATGTGAAGGATTATTGGCTCATTTTGGGTTTTATGCTATGTACTTGAGGATGGAATAAGAACCACACTTTTTTTATTTTTATTTTTATCGACAATATTCGAACAATTCTAAAGGGAGAAAAGGAAACGAAATTAACGAGCGAGGGAAAGAATAAAAAGTGAATGAAGCCGTGTAATTGGATTGCTTTCCTTTTATCCCAATGAACGAACGTTTGATTATTATGTCTAGTAGCTTTCTCTGTTACACACATACCAAAGGCGAAAAAAATTCGGTGAGTTACCAAAAGATATAAAAAGTAACCAAAAGAAAGAAGAAAAATCAAACACAATAAGTAAAGTAAAAGCTGCCACAAGAACCCTTTTTAATCTTCATTAGAAAAAACAAAACATATGTGGTGGTGGTGGACGTGGGTTTTGCATTGATTTCTAAGCGATACCATGCAAAAGCAAAAGCAAAAAATAAATCAAACTAACACAAAAGCATTATCCGAAAATAATTATTATTAAATACGCATACTTTTTTTTATATATATAATAAGCACATAAACCATATGAATGAATTAACTTTTTAATATATGATATATAGTACCTTGAAGAATTATTACTCCATAGTGTTGGGGTGGAAGAATAATCCATATCTTGTTGGCCTCTTTGCTCTTGAAATTGACGCATACCACTGCTTCCCATTGGAGGAGACATTTCATCCTCTCCTGATCCATCCGAAAGCCCTGAAAAAAGATCACTCCAATAATTTGAAATTCATATATGTGTTTACTAGCATGATATGTGTGTGAATGCATGCATGCATCTTTATAATTTATTTTTACCA
>NC_029787.2:123269073-123276797 GCF_000816755.2 Arachis ipaensis
TAAATACATGATGATTAATTTTTAGTATATATATAGAATAATTTTACCAAACAAAAGAGTAATTCTTCGCTAAAGAAGAAGTAGCGTGGCATTTTTGTTTGAAATTGGTATGAAAATTAAGTAATAAAAAATGAGATTGGTTGAATGAAGAATGCGAATTACCCGAAGAAGCTGCAGGCTTGTCAGTAGTCTTAACAGTTCGATACATCTGTGTTGAAGAAGAAAAAGAAGAAGCCATAAAATTAGCAGTAACCCAGATTGAAGTCGTATATATTAGAGAAATTACACAAAGTGGTGAATGATGAGTCCGATTTAGATCCGTTTGGGTTTGATGTCATTAATGATGAGGTTGAAGAGAAGCTAGCTTTGTATTATTACAATATGATGAGTTTACTTTATTGTCCCTTTTTCTTTTGAAAGAAACTATACCTGCAAATGGCTTTTGACATGGGCTAATGTGAGATCTTTGACATCCATCAACTCAAGTACGGACTTGGGTGTTGCTCCTAAAATTCACCATCTATCTAACATTAGCACCCCAATTTCAAATTACCTCCCACCATATATCAAATTAAATTAAATTAAATTAAATTATTACTTTCATGGCCACCAAGAAGCTCAACGGCGTGAACAAATCGAGCATGGAGGGTGCTAGTCCACCGCATCCTGGGCGCCCTCATGCTCCTCTTGCTTGGCAGCTTAGACAAGAACCTTGACCCGTAGTGGTGGTGCAATGGATGATGCTGATGGCTTGGGATCCCATTATTGAACCTACTTGTGGCAGCAGCCACCGCCGCAACCCTATTATTATAAGGCCCTCCTGCTCCCCCGGAATTCAAGAAGGAAATGGGATCTAAACCCACTCCCACTGGGAAAGGAGAAGAAGATGCAGGCATGTGATGATATAAGCACATCTTGGGATTTGGATTATTGTGATCCCTATCCATGGGTAAGAAAGGGAAAGAACGGTTGTGATAAACGGGGATCCCTTTGATGGGTCTCAAGGCTTCGTTTATGTGGTTCATGTTAGTTGGCAGTGATGGTGGCGGTGGCGGTGGTTCTCGTCTTCCAAGAGAGAGGTCGGTGTGATGTCCTCCGGCATAGCTGGTGGTGGTTGGAGGGCTTATGTGAAGGGAAAGATCAGGAACACAAGAAGTAGAAGCAGAAGCAGAAGCAGAAGTAAAAACCCCTTCCAAGGGCATCTTAATTCTTTAGAACAACTTTATGGTGACAGAAATAAACAAGAGATGAGGAAAAATGAAATTAAAGATTTGCTTTTAGTTTAGTAGGCTTTTCCCGGAAAAAGAATAATCTGGAAAGCAAGGGTAGCTAGGTAGAAGAGAAAGAAAAGAGACGATGATGGATTTGAGTTTTGTTTTCCTCGAGACGAGTATTTCTCGGAAAATGACACTAGCTAGCAGCTACCTAGCCATCATACATACACTCACATTTTTATAAATCCATCAATCCTCTCCTCTACTCTATTCTTTTCTATTCATATACATTCTTTTCATTTCTTTTAATGCTCTTGCTTTAAACAAAAACTAAAATAAATTAAAGAGAAAGTCTAGAGAGTCAGCAACTTTTGTGTTTTGTGTCCAGCGCTTAACTATTAAAAGAAAAGTAAGTAATCTCCCACTATTAAATGTAATCTCACACCATTAATAAAAATATTATTGATGGCCAATTGATAATTATAAAACACAATTTATCCTTCTATTAAACTTTTTATCAGCCTACTTTTCACCGATTACAATGAAGGAAATGTACCATTATGAAATTCGATCATGTTAAAAAAAATTTAAAAAAAAAAGTCAGAATTTATTTTATTTAAATTTTTTTTGTTATTAAACACTTTTGTATAAAATTATACTATTCAATTTACGAATCTATTCATTAATTTAAATAATCTAAAAAGTCACCAATACAAAATATTCATTTTTAATTTATTAAAATTTGTGATATTTTATTTTAATTCATGTAAAAAATTTTCAAAAAAATGTAAAATTTTACAGTTCAAAAATCTAATTTTAGTTGGTTTTCATTTGACAAAGGCATAAAAGGTTTAAGCTATCTTAACATACATCATAAAGTACTCCAATATATGGGTGTTATCGGTTTGATTTTGGACCAAAAACTAATCGAACCGATATGTTTGGTTCTTACAATACATAACCGTTCGGTTTGTTGTTTTTACAATAACCGAATCGAACAGAACCGAACCAATAACGGTTTGGTAAAGTCGGTTTTTTCGGTTTTTAATTCCTAATGAAAAGAATATAAATAACAATAATTAGAGGTTTAAAATAGTCAATAAATTAAAATAATAAGAGTAAAACATTGAAATGGTTAGGGATTAAAGATTTTTGTTGTTATGTTAAAGGTTAAAATGGTTAAAATATTAAAATGTATGTATATATTCAGTTCGATTTTTATTAAATCAGCCAAAAATCGAACCGAACCGATCGATTTTATAAAAAAAAAACAAAAAAAATCGATTTTTTCGATTTTTAAGTCGGTTGTTATAATTTTCGGTTCGATTTTGCGGTAATTTTCGGTTCGGTTCGGTAACTTACACCCCTACTCCAATATATATATATAATTTGGTAAATACTCATAAATACATGATGATTAATTTTTAGTATATATATAGAATAATTTTACCAAACAAAAGAGTAATTCTTCGCTAAAGAAGAAGTAGCGTGGCATTTTTGTTTGAAATTGGTATGAAAATTAAGTAATAAAAAATGAGATTGGTTGAATGAAGAATGCGAATTACCCGAAGAAGCTGCAGGCTTGTCAGTAGTCTTAACAGTTCGATACATCTGTGTTGAAGAAGAAAAAGAAGAAGCCATAAAATTAGCAGTAACCCAGATTGAAGTCGTATATATTAGAGAAATTACACAAAGTGGTGAATGATGAGTCCGATTTAGATCCGTTTGGGTTTGATGTCATTAATGATGAGGTTGAAGAGAAGCTAGCTTTGTATTATTACAATATGATGAGTTTACTTTATTGTCCCTTTTTCTTTTGAAAGAAACTATACCTGCAAATGGCTTTTGACATGGGCTAATGTGAGATCTTTGACATCCATCAACTCAAGTACGGACTTGGGTGTTGCTCCTAAAATTCACCATCTATCTAACATTAGCACCCCAATTTCAAATTACCTCCCACCATATATCAAATTAAATTAAATTAAATTAAATTATTACTTTCATGGCCACCAAGAAGCTCAACGGCGTGAACAAATCGAGCATGGAGGGTGCTAGTCCACCGCATCCTGGGCGCCCTCATGCTCCTCTTGCTTGGCAGCTTAGACAAGAACCTTGACCCGTAGTGGTGGTGCAATGGATGATGCTGATGGCTTGGGATCCCATTATTGAACCTACTTGTGGCAGCAGCCACCGCCGCAACCCTATTATTATAAGGCCCTCCTGCTCCCCCGGAATTCAAGAAGGAAATGGGATCTAAACCCACTCCCACTGGGAAAGGAGAAGAAGATGCAGGCATGTGATGATATAAGCACATCTTGGGATTTGGATTATTGTGATCCCTATCCATGGGTAAGAAAGGGAAAGAACGGTTGTGATAAACGGGGATCCCTTTGATGGGTCTCAAGGCTTCGTTTATGTGGTTCATGTTAGTTGGCAGTGATGGTGGCGGTGGCGGTGGTTCTCGTCTTCCAAGAGAGAGGTCGGTGTGATGTCCTCCGGCATAGCTGGTGGTGGTTGGAGGGCTTATGTGAAGGGAAAGATCAGGAACACAAGAAGTAGAAGCAGAAGCAGAAGCAGAAGTAAAAACCCCTTCCAAGGGCATCTTAATTCTTTAGAACAACTTTATGGTGACAGAAATAAACAAGAGATGAGGAAAAATGAAATTAAAGATTTGCTTTTAGTTTAGTAGGCTTTTCCCGGAAAAAGAATAATCTGGAAAGCAAGGGTAGCTAGGTAGAAGAGAAAGAAAAGAGACGATGATGGATTTGAGTTTTGTTTTCCTCGAGACGAGTATTTCTCGGAAAATGACACTAGCTAGCAGCTACCTAGCCATCATACATACACTCACATTTTTATAAATCCATCAATCCTCTCCTCTACTCTATTCTTTTCTATTCATATACATTCTTTTCATTTCTTTTAATGCTCTTGCTTTAAACAAAAACTAAAATAAATTAAAGAGAAAGTCTAGAGAGTCAGCAACTTTTGTGTTTTGTGTCCAGCGCTTAACTATTAAAAGAAAAGTAAGTAATCTCCCACTATTAAATGTAATCTCACACCATTAATAAAAATATTATTGATGGCCAATTGATAATTATAAAACACAATTTATCCTTCTATTAAACTTTTTATCAGCCTACTTTTCACCGATTACAATGAAGGAAATGTACCATTATGAAATTCGATCATGTTAAAAAAAATTTAAAAAAAAAAGTCAGAATTTATTTTATTTAAATTTTTTTTGTTATTAAACACTTTTGTATAAAATTATACTATTCAATTTACGAATCTATTCATTAATTTAAATAATCTAAAAAGTCACCAATACAAAATATTCATTTTTAATTTATTAAAATTTGTGATATTTTATTTTAATTCATGTAAAAAATTTTCAAAAAAATGTAAAATTTTACAGTTCAAAAATCTAATTTTAGTTGGTTTTCATTTGACAAAGGCATAAAAGGTTTAAGCTATCTTAACATACATCATAAAGTACTCCAATATATGGGTGTTATCGGTTTGATTTTGGACCAAAAACTAATCGAACCGATATGTTTGGTTCTTACAATACATAACCGTTCGGTTTGTTGTTTTTACAATAACCGAATCGAACAGAACCGAACCAATAACGGTTTGGTAAAGTCGGTTTTTTCGGTTTTTAATTCCTAATGAAAAGAATATAAATAACAATAATTAGAGGTTTAAAATAGTCAATAAATTAAAATAATAAGAGTAAAACATTGAAATGGTTAGGGATTAAAGATTTTTGTTGTTATGTTAAAGGTTAAAATGGTTAAAATATTAAAATGTATGTATATATTCAGTTCGATTTTTATTAAATCAGCCAAAAATCGAACCGAACCGATCGATTTTATAAAAAAAAAACAAAAAAAATCGATTTTTTCGATTTTTAAGTCGGTTGTTATAATTTTCGGTTCGATTTTGCGGTAATTTTCGGTTCGGTTCGGTAACTTACACCCCTACTCCAATATATATATATAATTTGGTAAATACTCATGAAAATAATATTATAAATATGTCAAACTATCAAATGATTTGTAATGTCATTTTCATTTAAATGTGTCTTCATAAAAGTATTTACTAATATAATTTGTCATTTCATATGTTAGATCAGCATTTTTCAATAACAAAATAAAAAATAACATTTTACATTTATAGGACAAAGGCCCAAAAAATATTTTAAAGAAATAAAAAGAACATATCCAAACCAAACCTTACTTTTTGGAAGTTAGGTTATTAGAACAAAAACAACTTGACGTACAATTTTTTAAAAAATAAAGTAAAAATTGATTGTTGATCCCCATTTTATGTACAGAAAGAACTAAAATTTTGTGTTATTTATTCTATTTATTAAGATGCGTACAAGGTTTTTTTTTAAAAAAAAAAAAAGAAATATCACTGTATTCGACCTTAGATAAATACTAAAAAAGAAAACCCTTAAAAAGACAATGTATCACAGGATTGCATGTCATATTGTCATTTAAGATTTTTGCTAGTTTCAAGAAGCAGAACATAGGCACACAGATGGAAAGGATTTATTTAATATGTTAAAAAAAATGTGTAAAAAGTTTATAATATCGCCATCTTAATAATCAATTTTTTTAATTTCTTTTGTTGAAAAAAATGTGTAAAAAGTTTATAATACCAAAAGTCACCAATACAAAATATTCATTTTTAATTTATTAAAATTTGTGATATTTTATTTTAATTCATGTAAAAAATTTTCAAAAAAATGTAAAATTTTACAGTTCAAAAATCTAATTTTAGTTGGTTTTCATTTGACAAAGGCATAAAAGGTTTAAGCTATCTTAACATACATCATAAAGTACTCCAATATATGGGTGTTATCGGTTTGATTTTGGACCAAAAACTAATCGAACCGATATGTTTGGTTCTTACAATACATAACCGTTCGGTTTGTTGTTTTTACAATAACCGAATCGAACAGAACCGAACCAATAACGGTTTGGTAAAGTCGGTTTTTTCGGTTTTTAATTCCTAATGAAAAGAATATAAATAACAATAATTAGAGGTTTAAAATAGTCAATAAATTAAAATAATAAGAGTAAAACATTGAAATGGTTAGGGATTAAAGATTTTTGTTGTTATGTTAAAGGTTAAAATGGTTAAAATATTAAAATGTATGTATATATTCAGTTCGATTTTTATTAAATCAGCCAAAAATCGAACCGAACCGATCGATTTTATAAAAAAAAAACAAAAAAAATCGATTTTTTCGATTTTTAAGTCGGTTGTTATAATTTTCGGTTCGATTTTGCGGTAATTTTCGGTTCGGTTCGGTAACTTACACCCCTACTCCAATATATATATATAATTTGGTAAATACTCATGAAAATAATATTATAAATATGTCAAACTATCAAATGATTTGTAATGTCATTTTCATTTAAATGTGTCTTCATAAAAGTATTTACTAATATAATTTGTCATTTCATATGTTAGATCAGCATTTTTCAATAACAAAATAAAAAATAACATTTTACATTTATAGGACAAAGGCCCAAAAAATATTTTAAAGAAATAAAAAGAACATATCCAAACCAAACCTTACTTTTTGGAAGTTAGGTTATTAGAACAAAAACAACTTGACGTACAATTTTTTAAAAAATAAAGTAAAAATTGATTGTTGATCCCCATTTTATGTACAGAAAGAACTAAAATTTTGTGTTATTTATTCTATTTATTAAGATGCGTACAAGGTTTTTTTTTAAAAAAAAAAAAAGAAATATCACTGTATTCGACCTTAGATAAATACTAAAAAAGAAAACCCTTAAAAAGACAATGTATCACAGGATTGCATGTCATATTGTCATTTTTGCTAGTTGCTAGTTTCAAGAAGCAGAACATAGGCACACAGATGGAAAGGATTTATTTAATATGTTAAAAAAAATGTGTAAAAAGTTTCGCCATCTTCTAACAAAGAAAAAAGAAAATTTATTAGGCTCAGAGGTAGCCTCGTGTGTGATTCCTTACCTCTACTAACTGTTCATAAATAAACAAATATATCTTTCTTCCTTTCTTTGTTGTATTTAAACACCGAAGTAATTATTAATTAATCGTGGTCTGCATTATTCTAATAAAAAAAACCAACAAAAATTTGATTCTATTGAAAATTAATACATAGACTGGCCTGGCTTACTATGAATTTTCGTTTTCACGTATCCACAAAATAACAAAGAAAATTTATTAGGCTCAGAGGTAGCCTCGTGTGTGATTCCTTACCTCTACTAACTGTTCATAAATAAACAAATATATCTTTCTTCCTTTCTTTGTTGTATTTAAACACCGAAGTAATTATTAATTAAATGGCTATCGTGGTCTCATTTTCTTGCTTAATAGGAATGCTCACTGATAGGACAATACTTCTTTGTTGTTACAATCTTCAAATTCTCAGGTCATTCATTGATTTTTATAATGTTCTCATGTACTACACACTTGTATTAAAGAAAACAAAACTGCAAACAG
>NC_029787.2:123277397-123283057 GCF_000816755.2 Arachis ipaensis
AGTAGAACTACAAAATTTTCATCTTAGCTATACCACAAATTTTTGAAAAAATGCTATATTTTTATAGTTTTACCTTTATTATATTATGTTAAGCGAATATAGAAAGACTACGTTATTTGAGTTATAATTTATTGGTGAGTCTCTCTATCTTTAGTAAAAATAAATTTATATATACATAAAATAACAAAATATTACGTATTGTATAATTAGTTGTTTATAATTAATTTTAAATTTGATACCTTAATTTTTATTTCATTTTGTTGAGATTTGGAATGAATATATATGTATAACGGAGAACGAAGGACAAGCATTTACGTTTGATATACTACTAGTCGGATTTGTATCTTCTAAAGTTTGAATTTCACTTTAGAGAGTAAAGTGTGATTTTTATCATTGATTTTATAGATGAGACTAAGAATAAATATGAAAGAGAAACTATTCAAGGGTAGAAGATCACACTTTACTCTCTGAAATACAAATCAAATTTTAGAGGATCCAAATTTCTACTAGCCAGTAGAAAATGAATTTTCTCTATTTTTTTAACATTTAAGAGAATAAAGTGTGATCTCTCACTTTTAATAGTAGAACTACAAAATTTTCATCTTAGCTATACCACAAATTTTTGAAAAAATGCTATATTTTTATAGTTTTACCTTTATTATATTATGTTAAGCGAATATAGAAAGACTACGTTATTTGAGTTATAATTTATTGGTGAGTCTCTCTATCTTTAGTAAAAATAAATTTATATATACATAAAATAACAAAATATTACGTATTGTATAATTAGTTGTTTATAATTAATTTTAAATTTGATACCTTAATTTTTATTTCATTTTGTTGAGATTTGGAATGAATATATATGTATAACGGAGAACGAAGGACAAGCATTTACGTTTGATATACTACTAGTCGGATTTGTATCTTCTAAAGTTTGAATTTCACTTTAGAGAGTAAAGTGTGATTTTTATCATTGATTTTATAGATGAGACTAAGAATAAATATGAAAGAGAAACTATTCAAGGGTAGAAGATCACACTTTACTCTCTGAAATACAAATCAAATTTTAGAGGATCCAAATTTCTACTAGCCAGTAGAAAATGAATTTTCTCTATTTTTTTAACATTTAAGAGAATAAAGTGTGATCTCTCACTTTTAATTTTATAAATAAGATTAAAAATAAATAAGAGAAAAAACAATAAAAGATAAAATTAAACATTAGACATTATTCAATTTTTTTTCATTGGAGAGGATGCACTCCTCTGGCTAGTATGACTTTCCCCATTCTATTTTTCTATTGGAAGGATTTGGAAAAAAAAAATCTGATAGCATTGACCAATGACCAAAGTAGAGGGGGTGCGTTATTGTTTCCAAAACCCTAGGCTAAATCAAATCAAAGATAAACAATATGGGATCTTTAACTCTTAATTTAATTAATTGCTGACACCGTAAATAACAAAACTTAGCCATTGGAGTCTCAACCTTCTAATGAAGCACCCAATTAATGAAAGGTAAAGTTTTTTATTCGGTTTCCCACAGTGTGCCAGTGCCACCATCTGCAATGTTACTACTACCAAAAAAGAAAATAAAAAAAAAAAACTACTATAGGCTCATTAAATGCACAAATTGGGTACAGTGAATGTGCAAATTGGTTCTCAAAATTAAACTCTCTTTTTTTTTTCCCTGGCATCTTCTTTTAACGCGTTGCTGTAAGAAATGGTCCTTGACCGACATGCACAGAGAAGTAGTTAAACATTTCATTCAAATTGTTCGTCGTATAATGGCAAATATTAAATAGTTGTAACCAGTTCTACAGAGTATGATCTTGGAAACACATTAGACCTTATTCAATCACACTTTTGTCATCACACTCAGCAACTTTGTATGTATATTAAATTCCGATTTTGAGATGTCATACAAATTGAAAGAAAAAAATATATTTTATATCACAACTATTATTACTATGAAATGATTGTAAACTGTTTGTTCATTAATCATTTAGACTAGATATAATATAGGTTTCCATTCTAAACAAACCACTGGCTTGTGCTGTCTTATTAATCAAATAATAATGCTATAATTAATAATCATTCTGTCAACAGTCACAATCATAATTCGTAATTTGAGTATGTCAATTGTGAAATAAGCTAGTATTAATGTAATAAGCTCAATTAGGACATCCTTAATCGTGAAATAAAACTCTATATATACTATTAATTAATTATTAGTTCGTTTTTATTGTCAAAGGAGGTGTGAGGATTGACATTTGGAGATGAAAAATTGATTTCTGGATTGAGAGTCAAATAAGTGCCGTAACATTCGCGAATATTCGATCTCTTTGACGTTGGTCACAGTCAGAGAAAAAGGGTTTAAACGGATCCATATGCATGATGAGCACTCTACAAATATAATTATTATTAGGTATAAGGAACAGAAATATACATAAAAAGTCGTCAATTCGAGTCAATTACAGATTACATTCTTACAGAACAGTAGTAGTATAAATCGGGCCACGGAGCCGACAGATGGAACACACAAATAAAGAAAAATCTAATCAACTCACCCACATTTGCTTCCTGCATCCCTTCCCTCTTTTTTTTTTCATAGAAATATATTCTTTTTTTCTTTCAATTCAACGGCTGAAATAAAACAATATACCATAATTAAAGAATTTTAATTTGAGTAAATATTTAAAATAAAGTGAAAACTCAGGTGAAGTCGACTTCACGTGAAGTTGATATCTGAGAATCGTTAGATGAAAATTTAGTCAAATCATCTAATGACTCTCAAGTATCGACTTCACGTGAATTTGGCTGCACTTGAATTTCCACCAACAAATTAATCTCAATATAAAAAAGACTAATTTATTTTATAAAAGTATTTGTCATAAATCAAATTATCATATAATAAAATTTGTTAGAATTTATTTATTCAATCTAAAAATTTTTTTTTTAATGTATTAAAAATATAATTATTCATGTTACCTCTTTTTTTCCGTTTAAATTTTTAAAAAAAATAATTTCATAAATCTAAATATATTGATGAACTTAAATAATACAATAGTAATTTATTTCTATGTATTATTAAAAAGGGGGAAAAGGTAGAATGGTTAGTTAAAGAAGCCGGTAGCATAGAGAGGGGTGAAGAAAGATTTGGTTGACAAGATTACATTATTAGCACATAATACTAACTTTTAGAAATTCCCCATTCATCATATTCAGAACAGGGTTTTTGCCCCCACAAGCTTCTTATTTATTGGCTGTCAGTTTGACAAGAATGTATGGTGGAGAATATGGAATAGCCTGTACCATCAAAACTTAGTATTTGGTACACACTCTATATGTGTACCATTCAGGCATTCACACCATTCACCTCACACCATTCATCTCTATTCTCCTCTCCCACACCCCTTCCTTATTTACAATAAGGTTTCGCTGTATATGAGACATTATTATATATCGTAACGTAAAATTAAAATAATCCACGAGGAAAACAACAGTGTAGACACATAGCAGAGATTTACTTCCATGCTAACTCTTCCTAAAAAATTCTTGCTAAAAGCCTAATTTTTTTTTTATGCTATTGAGGATTGATATAAGTATTACATACTTTTCTTCATGCTATTAGATATATGCATTGCTGAAAAAATGTGATGAGGTTCCAAAATCATTGAGAAAATAAATAGTTAAAGATATAATTATTTATATTTTTATTTATTATTGGTTTACATTTTTTTAATAAGTAATATTATGATGTAAAATTAAATTTTTATAATTAAAATTTTAAATTTTGATTTTTATTAATTTTAAAAAAATTCTAACATATAAAATAAATTAAAAAACTATAAAAAAAATTCATGCTGAAAAAAATTTAAATTCTAAATCCTAAATCTATTAATTTGGACTGGATTGATAAGATGAAACTAAGGGCATTCAATTGAATTGGGCAAAAAATAAAAAATAAAAAAAATATGTAATATAATTAAAAATCAATGAAGCTCTATTTTAAACACATGTGTTGTTTCTCTTCGAAACTTGGATTGACAACACAAAAACTAACCGAAAAAAGGAAAAGGATCGAGTTCCAAGTAACACAAAACCTAAAGAGCGTAAGAATTGAAGAAGTGATATGGTTATCCGCGACCCCTATGCTTTTCCATAAATGTGACATATTCATTGCACAAATTAAAATCAAACCCACAAAGTTTTCTTTATTAAAAAAAAAGAAGAAGCAAGAATATATTAGAGAAACATATAACTGTGCCTTTTTTGAACTCAATTTGAGCAACCAAACCACATGATGACACAGACATCCATCCTCTCCATAATTGGCAAAATATCACTATGATACGTCTTCTCTCGCACAAGTAATGCTCTTTTCATAAGGTTTTTATTTTTTCTCACTCCACATATTTAAACCTTTTTAAACTTCTCAAGGTATTGGAATAATTAATGACATTCCCTTTTAAGAATGATTTATCTAATACATATATCATCATTCAAATATTTCTATTTATCAACTTAATTTTTTGGAAGTTAAGTTATTTCATGACATGTCATTACATTCTTGATGAGAGTCGATGGTAGCAAGAACTTAATTGAATGAGTTCTTAATTATTTGGCTCTTCTTTAATTTGGATTCATTATTCCTCAAGAATATAATTTTATTGCTTTTTTTTTAATTTTTTAATGAAAAAGTATGAGGAACCAATGGAATATTTATACAATGTCTACAATGGAGGTTTAGGGAGTATTAGAGATATAATCATTAATGTTACATTTTCTCATCAGCTGAAACTTTTGGGATGAGTGGTATCATAACATAGTATTGGAGTGCTAGATCCGCCCCAAAATCAATTTAAACTTTTGGGAAGATATTTATTATCGCTAGTATTCGGATGATTATTCTAGATAGTCCATTAATGAGTGATTATCTCGTGACATCCTAGCTAATAATATATAGCTACATAATATGACTTTTCTTCTTTGCAATGTAAAAGAAAAAAAAAAAACATTTTTTTTCTATTCTATAAATCGAGAATTATATTAGGTGTACACCAAAATTAATTATAAAAAAGGTCACAAACATAAAATATATATTGAAATACAAACATATATTGAAAATAAATTAAATAATTTAGATACTTATATATAAATATATTGATAGTTGATTTTAGTAGCTGATTTTAATGTAAAAATAGCATTTTTGATAAATCAATCATACCGTATGAGAAGATATACATATCACAAAATTAAAATTCAAGATTTTGTCTTACTAAGTTCAAAGAATAAATTAAAAAGTTAAACAAAATAAGATATGTATGTATATTATTAGGTATTATTAGGTGAGAGTATTAATTTGTGATTTTTGTTAGATCAGAGGATTAAAATGTTTCACAGAAGAATCAATTTTAGGGCATGGAAAGGTAAATGATAAATGATTGTTTTCATTAGGTTGGTTATGAAGTCAATTTTGTGTGGGTATAAGCAGGGGAGCCGCCTCTCCCATTTCGAAGTAATTTATGAGCCATAAACTAAAAATAGAGTTTCTAAATTAATTTTTTTTGGGATAGTAACAGATATTTTAAAATTTAAATAAAAGATTTAGTCAAAATAAAAAGTAATAAGTTTAAAATTTTTCATTGAATAAAATGTATAATA
>NC_029787.2:123283241-123295135 GCF_000816755.2 Arachis ipaensis
TTTCTATGATAAGTTTTTTATGATAACTTTTTTTCCTAACTTCTAAATTAAATTGAAGTATGTTTGGCTTTCATAATATAATAGTGTGTCTGGGATCATTGAACCTTAACAAGGATACAGAAAGTTAATAAGAGATTATGAACAATAACAATAACATACCCCACTTCCAACAACCACCACTTATCCCACATCAATGTCATTTAGAGAATGTGGTTTCCATATTTATGTAATCATTGACTCTAAAAAGTTCTTGCAAGTCTTCCAGGAACATTATTTACACGGAAGAGAATAAATTTTCAAAAATTAAAAAAAAAAAAAGAAAAAGAAAAAAAAAGGTAGAAACGAATCCTTTATTTTAAATTTATATATAGGAAAGGTTGGTTAGGCCTATGCGCACAAAAAAGTTACATAATTATTTCATAGTCACGACATTCACTATATATTCCTGATGATAATATTAGAATGACTAGTCCAAATCTACGTTTTGGACGTTAGGCCAAAGATATTTCCTTCTCTTAGAGGGAATTTAATTATAATGCCAAGGGTCCCAATATAATTAAAACCCATTCGATGTGAAGTTTGTGAATAGCCCCATACATGCAAATATGCATACATGGCTGAAAACAAATGGGGAGACATAAATGATAGTGAACCATCAAAATATATATATATATTAAAACTGATATATATGTTGCCCTTTTTGATATGATCGATTCATAGAATAGTATATACAGTGGATTATTCTATTAAGAAATTTGGACCGCAAGATTTAGCTAAGAATTTGTCATTGCTTGTATCATGCCCAACCTTCTCAATAATTGGTATGCATATTCACTTACTTCTATAGAGTAACCGTGCCCCTTTGATAGCGTTACTTACATGAATCCAATCTTAGCATAAAATATAAGATAGATATATCCATATTATAGTAATTAGTGGAATTTTTTGTTTCATAAAAACTTGGCTCCTTCTTATTAAGGATCAATCATGACTCGTGAGACCCGCCTAAATATATCACATGGACAAGTAGTGAATGTAATTTCTAGTTTCAGCATCAAAACCATGATGTGCGACCCAGAAATTCTGAAATATAACACTATGAATAAATACTCAAATTAATATTTAAAAAAATATGATTTAACGTCTTGTTCCTTAATGAATTTTTATTATTTAAAAATATTATAAATTATTCTATTTTGATAGATAAAATCCTAACAAATAAAAGTATTTATCGGTCAAATTGGTTCAGTTTGGATTAGAGAAGAATTAGAATCTAATTTATTAAATTTTAGTTTGTTTGCATTAATTTGGATTTGAGGTTTTCTTTTTTAGTAAATTCAAATCAATCTAAACTGATTAAACATGAGTCGGATTGGATTTGAATAATTATATGAAAAAATAGTGTGTTTTTATTTGATTAGTGGTTGTTCATGTTGTTCAAAAAAGTTATTGTTTACCTAGTACTTTCCTAATTATATATCCAATTGAAAATAAAATTAAAAAAATAATTTTTTTTAAAATAAAAGATTCTAATAGTTTAAAAAAACAATACATGATCAAATTTGTACTTAAATAAATATCATGATTTGGCACGGTTTTGCTCGAGAATTTGGGACAGACAGTGATGAGAAAGCTGGACTTTGTGATGTTGTATCGAAAAATCCATATTGATTGATAGTGAGAGTGCATACTTGGTGAGGAAGTGCTTGCAACAATAGTGTTACTAATAGGCATAATTCATTTTCACTATTTTTTAATCTATAAAAAAATAATGAAAATATGATTTCTAATATTCACCAACTTCACAACACCTCAACATAACTAAGATCCGTAAACCTCAAAACAGTTCAATTTGAAAAAGTTTAAATGAGTACGTAGAATATAATTAGAATCAATTAGAATTACTTAGTATATCTGAATATTTATTATAGAATATTACGTCTTTATTATTACGATTCTCTTAGTCTCTATAAATACCTTTCTATATTGTATCATTCCACACAACTTGAATAGATAACTTGAATACACTCAATAATATACAAATTCTTTCTCCAGTTTAGTCTCTTGTTTCTAACAGAATAAATTTAAGACAAAATTAGACAGCAGCAATGGACCAGACAGTTGCGATATTAAAATGAAAGGAACGATGGAGCCGGCGACATGAAGAGCACCGGAGACAAGAGAAGACAACACCAACGCTTGAGAAGACGAGGTGAAAAGCCACGGAGATCAGAATTCGGAAGACCTCAATTAATAGTGTTAACAGTGTTAGCCGGAGAAGAATCGAAGATGATGCAGAGTGAAGACTGGGGTTTGCCGCTGTGACTGAGTGTGTGAGGATCGCTGGCTGTCGGTCTGCCACCTTGAATATAACTTAATCGAGTAATCGGATTGGTTTAATCGAGTCTGACTTTATTGTACTCAATTAATTATTCGTTGGGTATATAATCATCCAGAAGGGTATCAGGAAGCAGCAAGTTTTGTGATTTGTAGTCATGCATGGTTCTGAAAACCGAATCGGACCGGCCGATCGAACCGGTTCAACTAAAAACCGGCAATACAAGCGGTCCGGTCCTCCTCCTATAACCCGCTCAGGAAAAAACCGACAAAAAACCGTCGAACTGGTCAAGAATTGCCCGGTTGGGCTGGACCGGTAAACGGCCGATTCCCCCAAAACGCGGCCGTTTTTTAACTTGTTTAAAAAAAAGAAAGAAAACCCGATTCAGAGACCAGAACCCACCCCCCTTCCCCCATTCGGCCATTCATTCATCTGAAGCAAAGGAACCCTGAACCCTAGCCCTCAGCACCGCCGCTTCTTCCTCGAACCCAGGTGAGTGCTCCTCGTCTTCATCTTCTCTAAACTTCTTCTTCAATTTTTGTTCCATATTTCTTCAATTCTTCTTCTTCGGTCTTCCGTCTTTGTTCTCGTTCTTCGATCTTCTTTGTATGTATGGTTCTGATTGCTGTGAAAATTTGTATGTATGGATTGGTTGTTAATGCTGAAAGTGGAAACTGTTACTCTGTTTTAGTTTAAAGGAATAAAGTATATATATAAAATATGACTTATAAGCATATATGTATATAAAAGCATGACACATGTTCAATTAAAATTATTAACCAAAGACACCTAAACCCTCCATGTGTAAGATTTTCCTCTAAATCATGATCATTAGTATCTTTAGCCTTGCATGATTCATTTTTAGGTAAGGAAGGAAAGAAATAACCGAGGGAAAGAAGAGAGAAATCGTGAACTTCCCAAAAGTTTTCGAGTTTGATTTCTTGTGATTCGTAAGTCTAATTAAAAATCTAATCCGGTAAAAGTGTTCGTATCCTCATCCTCTACACGTTGACATTATTTTTGTCCGGTAGAAGTTGACGGTGACGTAACTCCTCTTCCCCTTGAGTTCGGTTAATTGGAGTTCTAGGAAGCACAGACGATTTCTGATGCCTTCTCCTTCAGCAGCTCGGTCAGAATGCTTCTCCGGAGCTTTCGATAATTTTGATTTCATACGAAGGTAGGAGATTTTGTTTTGAAATTAACTGTTTTTAAACTATGAATGCCATGGAAGTCTAGTGGGTATTTGTAAATAATTTATGATTGTTTGCAATGACTAAATGATGAGTTTGAGTTGTGTTTGTGACTGAATTTGATGAATATGTATTTGATTTCTTGATTGAAAAGAGGTTGAAAATGATTCAGTTGGGACCCGAAAAAGGGTGGCTAACCCCAAGTTTAGGGGAAGTGCTGCCGAAATTTTATTAAATCTGAGGTTTTGTTTTAAAAGATTTGGTTCTGAAAAATTAAATTATTTAAAATATATTTAATTAAGAAAAGATTTATTCTATTTTAAAGTTTGATTTATTAAGAAAAATATAATGTTTTAAACCCAATCTTTTAAGGAGAGATTTTGTTTTAAGTAAAGATTTGAGCTTGGTTTATTAAGAAAATGAGTCTCTGCCACAGGAGAGTAGAGAACAAGGATTTAAAGAATATATTAATTAATGAAATATCTGCTACAGGAGAGCAGATGTGACATTGTTTGGGCCTTAGTGCCAAATGTAAAGTGGGGACGCCCACACACTGAGAACTGTTTTCCAGATGTACGCTTATTGATTTGGAAAGTCACACTGTATGCGGCCTGGCCGTACGACTTAAAGTCACACTGTATGCGGCCTGGCCGTACGACTTATAAGCACACTGTATGCATCTGGAAAGCCATATCTGGGACTTGTGCCCGGGTAATGTCGGGAGCGGGTAGGCAACCGACACATGAGCTCATGGCCTGCGTTAGGGATAGACATGCATCATATTGATTGCGCATTTGCATTTGATTGCGCTTGCCTGTTTTATTACTTTGTGATTGTATTGTTTGTCTTGTTGTGACTTGCTTGTACATTGAATTGAATCTCTTGCTTGCACTATTTGTTTGTGAGTGGATTAAAGTGATTACGAGTTGACATTTGACTAAGGATTAACTAATGTGGCTGAGAGACAGAAAATGTGACTAGTTTTATGTTTAAAATTTGTTTTGAGTTTAGAAATTTAAAGAAAAGTAATTATTTATCTAAAGTAGAAATAAAAGTATTTCCAAAGGGTTAACAAAATAGTTTTACTAAGTAAGTTAATTATTTGCATTAAATTCATTACTTTTACGGCATTCCCATTCCCTACTGAAAACGTGTGGTTTGTTCTCACCCCAAAATCTTCCACCCTTTCAGTGACACAGGTTCAAAGATTCAGTTAGAAGATGCAGACGACTAGTAGTTTTACTTGTGATTCCTGTTATTTTTATAGAGTTCCCTCGCCCTTGTTGCTTTAAGTTTTATTTTATTCAGAGGGATAGGTATTGTATTTGAGTTTTATTTTAAATTCATTTGTATAGCATTTATTATTATTAATAATTGTGTGATTTTAATTACTAAAAATAATTTTCTGGTATTTTCTTATAAACTGAAACGCGATATCGACCTAAAGGCTCAATAGTAAATTTATAATAAAGGAAATCAAGTCCGTATCGCCTTACTTTTGGTACGATCATGACGTGCTAAAAGTTAGGGTGTTACATTTTGCTGTTTTTGTATGTATGTATGGATTGCTAATGCTGGAAATTTATTTTAGTGTTTTGCTGTTTTTGTAATTGTTACTCTGTTTTAGTCCAGAACACCTAATATGCTGGAAACTTACTCTGTTATGTAACTGTTATTCTGTTTTAGTGTTTTGTTATTTTGTTAATGTTGGAAACTTACTCTGTTTTGCAATATTGTAGAATGCTGTAGGCAGAATTTAGATATGATTTTGTTAATTTCATATCTATTTTTAATTGTGTTGTGGACTTGTAGCCCCTGCTTTAGGTTAAGAACATGGTTAATCATTGTGTTGTGGCTTCTGTTTTTAATTGCTGATGGCTCCTAACTTGTTATTTTTCATTGTGTTGTGGGCTTATGGCTGTTTTTAATTTCATATCTGTTTTATTAATTTCAGTTATGGATAATAGTATTAATCAAGAAGCAATGGCTGATAACAATGCTTCTGTGAATAATAACTTGCCTGTCGATCCTCCTATTTCGAATGATGCTGCTAATCCTAATTTCGGTAGCGCTAACGATACTCAGTCACAAGGTTCTTCTAACCTACGGGGAAAAATAGATTTAGCTTGGAAATATGTTGCTCTACAAATGGTGAATGGAAAACCACAATATCAGTGTTTATTTTGTCTACAAGTTTTCAATGGAGGTAAAATTCACAGGATGAAGAAACATCTAGCAAAGATTACCGGAGACGTGAAAAAATGTCCTAAAGTTCCATATGATGTGGAAAAACAGATGGAAAGTTTGTTGAAAGAAATTCAGACCAACAAAAACAAAAGAAAAGTAAGTTTTAGTGAAGAGGGTGGTGATGAGGTAGATGATGCAATTAATGAGGCAATAGCTCAAGAAGAACAGCAGCGTGCTTCGAGTCAGCAAGGAGTTGGAGGCGATCCAAAGAAAAAATCCAAAGTCATTCCTCCTATGTTTGCACCAAGAACAACTCCAGGAGCGCAACCAAATATTAAAAGTGTTTTGCAAAACAAATAGGCGATACACAAGGTTGATAAACGGTTTGTTCGGTGGCTTTTGGATTGTAAAGTTCCATTTAATGCTGTGATGTCGCCATTTTTCCAAGATATGTTGCATGGTGTTGTTGGTATTATTGGACCTGGTTACAAGGGTCCTTCTTATAATAAGTTAAGGGTTCACTTGTTGGCTGATCTTAAAAGAGAATGTCAAATGCTAGTTGATATTTATAGGAGTGCATGGAAGGAAACTGGATGTACCCTCATGGTTGATGGTTAGACAGATCAAAGACAAAGAACGTTAATCAATTTCTTAGTGTATTGTTCTAAAGGTTTGTATTTTGTGAAATCAATAGATGCTTCCAATATCGTAAAAAATGCTTCACACTTGTGTAATTTGTTTTCTGAGGTGATTGAATGGATTGGTCCTAATAATACTGTGCATGTTGTGACTGACAATGCGGTCAATTATGTTGCCGTTGGTAGGCTTATCAATAGAAAATATGATAATATCTATTGGTCACCATGTGCTGCTCATTGCCTTAATCTTATTTTAAAAGATATAAGCAGCATGGCGCATATTTCTAGCCTTGCAACACGTACTTCAAAGATCACAGTATTTGTGTACAATCATATGATTTTCTTATCTTGGCTAAGAAAAAGACCTCATTGGAGAGAAATTGTACGTCCTGGTGCAACCCGTTTTGCAACTGTGTTTATTACATTGAAGAGTATCTTTGACCGTAAAAAGGATTTGCAAGCATTGGTTGTAGATTCAATTTTCACTTATCACAAATTCGGAAGGAGTGCTACTGGTAGAGCTGTGAGTGCTATTATTTTGGGTTGCAAATTTTGGGAGGATTACTTTACTGTATGTAAACTTGTGGGCCCTCTGATTAAATTGCTGAGACTTGTTGATGCTGATGACAAACCATCTTTGGGATATGTTTATGAGGGAATGCTAAGGGCAGAAGATGCAATTAAACAGATGTTTAGGCAATCCAAAACTGCATATCAACCGTAAACAGATATTATCAACTCAAGATGGGACAAGCATTTGAAGAAAGATCTTCATGTAGCAGCTTACTTCCTGAATCTTTCATTCTTTTTAAATGAAAATTATAAAGAAGCACCTGATGTTATGCGAAGTTTGCTTGATCTTGTTACCTTGTATTGCAAGTGTAACAATTTGGATTCAGGCAATGAAAGAAATACATTTATATAGAGATCGAAAGGAAAGTTTTGATAAACCAGAAGCTATCGAGCTGCATCTGAACTTAAGCCTGATAAGAATATGGCTGAATATTAGTTTAATTAATAGTAACTTGTTTTATGCTCCTATGTTCTTAATTGATAACTTCTAATATGTTATGGTTTTATAATTGGTAGATGAATGGTGGAAGTTATTCGGAGGCTCTGCTCCATGTTTACAAAAGATAGTTGTTCGCATTCTTAGCCAAGCATCTGCTTCTTCTGGGTGTGAGAGAAATTGGAGTCTTTTTTACCAGATTCATACAAAAAGAAGAAATAGATTGGAGCATGACAGACTGAATGATATTGTTTATATTACCTATAATTTGTGTCTTAAATCCAGGTAATATATGTTTCATGAAATATCATATTGTTTCATATATAATCTTTATCATAACAAATTTGTAAATTATTGAATTTACATGTATTGTATTTAACTTTATAGGAAGGAAAAAGAAAAAAGAAAGCAAAAGACACAATATGATCTAATTGATTATGAAAGCATCAGTCTAGTTGACTTTTGGGTGACTGAAGAAGTTGTAAAGAAAGAGCCTGATCTTCCTCGTAATGTGGATGACTTATTGCGTGAGTATAGTATATTTATTTTCTAATGATTTATTAGAATGTTGTTAGTTTATAACATATTACTGATGCTTTAGCTCTCACTTTCTTCAAGTACTAGATACCTGCTCCAATTCCAAATGCCCCATCAATCGAAATGTCAGTTATTGTTCCTGCAGACACAACACATTACCCTCATTTTTAACTTGAAAAAGTTTGCTATGAACAATAATCAATACACCACTTCAATTGGCAGTAACAACCTGCAATTATATGTGCCTTCGTATTGTGCTGTGCAACATTATAATCTGTAAAATAACATACACTTTTTAAGATTTTCCTGTTTGAGAAATAATATCAAATCTTGGTTTGAATCTTTATATGTATTTTCACAAAGATAATCTGACTTTTTTTCTTTGAAAAATAAGAAAGAGAGAACTGTTTGCACTTAAAATGAGTAGCCATCCAATAAGCACGGCCATGATCTAACAAGTGAATTCACATTGGATTCAAAGAAATAAAGAAAATGTAAGTAGAGTGTAACTATTGGAAGCATACACACAAATTATCAAAGGAAGAATTAAAAATACTCACACTAAGAAGCAAGCTAGATATGAAGAGTCAAAATATAGTTGAGCTATCCTCAACATCTTTAGAAGCCATCCTTATATAAGGGTTTCTAACACGTAATTTAAATTTTCCATTGCTTCCCCTTCAATCCCATCAACTAAGTATCTAGGAACTTCAGGATCAAACACAATATTCCAATCAACAAAATAGCAAAAGCCACTACAACCCTCTTGACTCCTGGAAGATCTCTCAAAATGCCTTCCACAGTCGCACATGTCATACCTCCAATTATGAATAATAATCATACACACTAACTACATTGAAAGTAGAATTGGATAGTGTTTTCAAGACCGAAAAAGATGAAGCTGAAGAACATATCAAAGTATTATATGTTGCAGGTTTAAATGGATTATAATTAGTACAAATGATTGCAAATTATCAGCAGCCAAAGCAATAATAATTTCAAATATAGACCTTAATTAACTACCGTGACCCAACACAGTAATAAATTCGAACAAGAACAAGAGGAATGAAATGATCAACTAAATTAGTTACTTGTAAGCAATCGATCAAACTTAAAAAATAAATAAATAAGATGTTGCTATCAAGATCCATGGACACTGACACTAGTTAAGATTTCTAAAATGAAAATGTGTAAATCCAAGAACTCCAATTTTCTTGGCTCAAATACTTTTTGAAAGATACGAGTGCAATACAATACATCCTTAATTTTGAAGAATCCATGGATCATAGCCATCAACAAAATTTAGAATATAATTTGAGAACCAAACAGAAGTTGCAAACAATTAAGTAAAAATGAAACTAAACTACAAATTTACACAACTTAAGAATTCACAACTTGAGAGACATAAACTGAAAACAACTAAAAAAATTAAAAAAAAAAAAACACAATATGAATAGAACACCCCTAAAACATTTAGCTTCTCCTTATTCCCAATCTCAGTCAATCAATTCTTCCTCAAAAACCAAGAGATTAAAATGGGACACCAAGATGATGAAGAAAGGTTGGAATATCATCATATCTAAAATATCATTAACTATGTTGATGAATTAACTGGCTACAGAAGATAAGAAAATATAACAAACACCACAAGTAAAGAGCTATTACAGCTAATTCTTAAATACTTGATATTAGTCCTTTGAAGATCTCACCTGTTCTCTGACCCATCAGCCAAATAAGCTCCATAACTCTCCACTGAACCTGAGATTAAAATAGGGCGTTTCTTGAAGATTCTACCATCAGCATCGACACCCGAAGAGCAGAGCAGCAAGGTGAGGTGCGGTCAGGCGAGGCATAGTGTGGCGACGCGATGCGTGGCACGGCGATCCACGGCGAAGAAACGCAACGGAAGCGAGACACCACCAACGCGAAGCAGAGCAGAGTAGCGCTAGGGTTCTCCATTTGTAGTACAAAATGCTAAGGGTTAGTTTTGGTATTTAAAAAAGATGGGGTTGAATTTAATTAGTAATTTTAATCTAATTAGGAGAATATTCTATTTTCAAACTGAATATTCCGTTATCTCAAACGATTTTGTCACGGTAAGGACTAAATTGAAAAAAAAATAACGTATAGGGACCCAATTGAAAGGAAAAAAAGTATAGGGACCTAATTGAAAATTTTGCGAAACTATAGGGACCAACAGAATAATTAAACCTTTATAATATAATGATAACATGTGTATTTTATTAGGTGACATTGATGCTGATTTATATCAAAGTGGCAGTGGTAGTAGTGGTCTTTATGCTGCATCTCTTGATTCTTCTGCTCAAGAGGGTGGAAATGAAGGTGAAGATCATCCCACCGAAGCAGATTTGCAACAAGTTCTTGCGAATTTTGATGATTGATAAATCATGATTTTGGGATTTAATTTAGATATGCTTTTTTACTATTTAATTTTTGAGTTTGGATTTTGATAAGATCATATGTATTTGGTTGAGATATTTTCTGTAGTATTTTAAATTTCGAATATATTTTAAGATTTATATCAGACTATAATTATATTTTAAGATGTTTATTTATAATTTATTTATTATTCTATTCTAAAACGGTTTTTCGGTTGAACTACCAGTTGAACCAGTTAGACCAGTAAATCAGTGACTAGAGCGGTTTGATGACTGATCTGGTTTTCAGAACCTTGTTTGTAGTTATCAATTAGTTATTATTAGTGTTTTTAATAGTATAAAATTTTATCTAATGATATGAAATTACTCATTTTTCTTTTGCTCATTAAGTACTAGTCAAATTTTAATAAAAATACTGACCCCTAAACTTTCTCATTCAATAATATACTAATTCCGGTCCGTTTTTAGTGGGTAATTAAATTACCTGTATTTGTGAAAACTCTTACTAATAAATTTTATTATAAACCGATTAAATCTAAAAAAAAAAATTATTAGACACATTAATCTTATTAAAAAATCAACCCATCCTAAAAAATTTTAAAGTAATATAATTTGTTAAAGACCAAGTTGACGGGAGACTAATTTGAATTTAGGGATAAGTATGATTTTGGTCCCCAACGTAGGGGCTGAAAATTTATTTCGTCCCTCAACTTTTTTTCGCTCCAAAATGGTCCTCAAGGTTTCAGTTTATTGTAAAATGGTCCTTCGGACAAAAATACCCCTCCCTCCCTACCTCCCCTCTTCTTCCTCAACCAGAAGCAGAATCGCAAATGCAGGTAGAGAAGGAGCAGCGGCGTGGAGCGGCGGCGGCGTGGAGCTGCTGCGACGGCGACCTTCCCCCTTCCCCCTTTCCCCTCTTTCCGAAACAACACCCCCCTCCCGCTTCTCTTTCTCTCCCCTCCCCCCGTCTCGGCAGCGCTGTGTTTTCTCCCACCACCACCACCAGAACCCACCACCACCACCACCACATTATCATCATGGTCATCATCATCATCATCAGAAGAACAACACTTAAACCACCAGAACAAAACCACCACTACCACCAGAACCCACCACCACCACATCATCATCATCATCATCATCATCATCATCATCATCATCATCATCATCATCATCATCGTCAGAAATCCACAACAATATTCCACAACAAATTTCAACAAAAGCAATATTCCACAACAAATTTTAAAAAAAAAATCCAAAAATTTCACAAACAAATCAAGTTCACAGAAGAAGAAGAAAGAAGGAGAAGAAGAATTGGTGGTGCGGTGGTGAGGCGGAAGAAGAAGAAGAAGAAGAAGAAGATGGTGGTGGTGCGGCAGGGGCGATGGTGCGGTGGAAGAAGAAGAAGAAGAAGAAGAAGAAGAAGAAGAAGAAGAAGAAGAAGAAGAAGAAGAAGAAGAAGAAGAAGAAGAAGAAGAAGAAGAAGAAGAAGAAGAAGAAGAAGAAGAAGAAGAAGAAGAAGAAGGTGGTGGTGGCGACGCGGTGCGGTGCGGCGGTGGGTGCGGCGGCGGGAAGAAGAAGAAGAAGTGGCGGACG
>NC_029787.2:123295292-123299854 GCF_000816755.2 Arachis ipaensis
AGCGTTACATTACTTTTAATAATATTTTTTTAAGTATTAAAAGTTGTATAACTACTTAACTAGAGAAGACCCAGTAATAATAGTAACGGTAGCACGTAACTAAGACATTGTTGGAGATGCATAATTGATAATTGTATGTATTTGAATTTGTGGTTATATTTCCTTGATCATGAGAAATGTCGTGACGTTAGGGTGATCATGAAAGAATGAATTGAGCAAAGACCAAAATTTCAGAGACAGAGAGGGCCCTGTTTCTTTTTCCGTATCATGCATTCATTCTCCGATCCAAATCCCACTGATCCTAACATGCATCAATTTAAAGGAGTCCAAATCATGGAATGCATTTGGAACTATCATTCACACGGTTTCTGATTTTTAGAAGATCAGAGCCCCAACTACCGTTGATATATGTGATTTTAATGAAGACAGACACCGAGAAAGCATAATTCATTGAAATGACAATAATGGATTATTGGACCCCCAAATAAGACTATGCACAGATTCGAATCTAAATTTCGTGAAAATACCAAACTAGGTCTCCTTCCCCTGTTTTATTTTATCTTATTTTATCTATGTTTTAATTTTCATATAAAAATAAAAATATTATACATACAAAAAAAATCATAATATATTTGTGTATATATACATGTTTTATTTTATATACTTTGTGTTTCTGGTGAGATAAGTTCCCGCGGTTTGATCCGCGATATGATCTGTCAAAGGCTCGGAAGTGTTCTCCTCGAAACTGGTGACTTCGGCATGGAACCTGCAAAAAAATCTCCAGCGCCCAAGTTAGAACTAAATTCAATAAACCTCGACGAATAAAAGTAAAAGAAAAGTATTTGTGTGATTAACGCTAGTGTTTGATTTTTTCAGTAGTATATGATTTTCGCTTGTTTATCTGCCTTTGACGAAATTTGCTCATCTGTTTAAATAGACCTCGAGGTAGGGAATGTTCGTTGGCTGAATGTTTGAGTAATGCTCGATTTTTTAGGGTTTGTTACTAAGGATCAGAGTATGAGTTTGGTTAGTGTGAGATTCTTGGCGCCTGCAGAGTGTTTGACTTATTCTCGGTTGTGAGTTTGTTAGCAGAGGATATTAGAAAGGTACACAGCCCCCAAGCTCGGCATGGGAAACATGTTGAGCTTTCTATATCCTCGGCTTTTAAATTTGGTCTTTTTGTTGAAATGGATTTATTGCCTGGGTAGCCCCCAAGGTCAACGTGTTTCTCTGGCTGGGCTTTCACGTTATGGGCTTTGGAAATTGGGCTTGCGACAATGTTTGTTGTTTTTTGTGTTTTTTTTTTGTTTTTGCGGGAAGTGTGGTTGCGTGAGTGGTGTGGTTAATGGGAAGTGGTGGGGCTTTGTGGGGTAATGTGTCCTAGTAACTCCTTGTCCCCTGTCTGTTAGGCTTCCTGGGAGTTTAATTTTTGAGTAGCAGAATGAGCCGAAAAGGTAAGTACTTTCAATTTTTGTTTGTTCCCGCTTGTGTGTTGTTGCTGTCATTTTCTACCTATGGGAAGGAAAGGAATTGTTGTTGACGAGAACGATCCATATGGTTGGGTTGATAGTGATGTTAAGTCACGGGTGTTGGTTTTTAGTACTGTTGAAATGTTGTCACAATTGAATGATGTTAGGTGGGTTACGGGTGGTGATAGTTTGAGGGTGAAATTCTTACAATGTAGCAAAGATGATAGGTTGTGTGAGAAGAGAGATGATTGGTCTTATTTTTATATGTATACATGCATGTTGACTGAGCTTGGGATTCATTTTTCGTTTACTGATTTTGAGTGCGGTGTGCTATCTCTGTTAAATTGTGCCCCCACACAACTTCATCCTAATTCGTGGGCCTTCGTTCGTGCCTTTGAATGTTTAATGGAGTATTTGGGGGTGTTACCCCTCATTAGGGGTTTTCTTTTCGCTTTTCCAGGCGAAAGGTGTGTGGAAGGGGGGCTGGGTTAACTTAAGTAGTCACCGAGGATGAGCTATCTTCAGTTTGTACAAGTCCTCCTTTAAGGATTTTAAGGAGATGTTTGTGAAGGTTCAAGTGTGCGATGACTGTTATCCATTCTATCTTGATTCCCTAATAGAGGAGAGGTTCCTTGTGTTCTGGTCTGCTGAGCCTAGGCAAGTTTTAGAGTGTGAAAATAGGGTGAAAAGTGAGGATTATATTATTGGATTCTTGATTTCTGTGATGTCTTCGTCTAAGCTTCTTTCCATTCCTGCCCTGTTGAGACTTGAAGGGGGATAAGGATGCTTTAGATGAGTATTTAGGTATATCTTGTTTGGTTGTGTTTCTGGGTTGTTGTTTTATTAGGTGTTTGACTGTGTTTCTCTATTTTGTTAGGTGAAAAGGCGTCAACTTTGACGACCGCCAATCTAAAGGCTTTTGTTAATAAGGCTAAGAAGAAAGAGAAAGAGGGGTCATCCACTAATGTGGTGAAGGAAGGAGGTGGCTCTGTCGAACAAGAGATTCCGCTAAAGAGGAAAAGGGGTGGGGGTCCTTCGAAGGTCGTGGACTTGATGACTGAACAAAAGGAGGATGACGCTGTCTTCACAGCCGAGGAAATTAAGTTTGCGCATCAAAGCCAAATTGTCTTGCATGGGTATAAGGATGGGCCGAAGAATTCCATATGGTCGGCCTCTTATCCTTTCATGGCAGTGGCTGATGAAGTGGCCCAAGTTGATGCTGACGTAAAAACGATACATGAAGCTGGGAAGATAGGGGTTGCACGTTATCTGCAGGTTAGTTGGTAGTGTTTGTTCATTGGTGTTTTGCTTTTGTATTCAAATGTTTTTGTCTCTAGGTTATTGGTACTCGTTTGTTGTCCATTGGGCGGACGTCTGAGCTTGATGCTATTTTGGATGCGGACAATGTTGTTGCCGTAAAAAAGCTTAAAGAGTCGTTACAAGAAAAGGATTTGAAGTTGGAGAAATTAAGGGCTGAGTTGAAGAGTTTGAAGGAGAAAGCTAAGGCCTCGGAAGCCGAAGTAAAAAAGGTTAAAGGATATCTGGAGGCAAGTATTGCCGAGAATGAGGGGTTGAAGGCAAGGGTTTCTGAGCTCGAGGAAGAAGTATTGGCTGCCTTCACAATGGGTTTTGATCGCGTTGTTGCTCATATCAGCGTTGTTGCCCCGGAGGTTGATGTTAGCTTGCTTGATGTGACTAAGATTGTTAGTGATGGTCGCCTTATGGATGATGGGACTTTGGCCGAGAATCAAGATGAAAGTGTGTCGGTTGAAAAAAGGGCAGATTAGGGAATCTATTTGTCTTTTGAATGTTAATTTGTAGTTGTATTTTGTTTTGACTTGGTAATTTATTTGGATATGTTTTGTACCCGCTTAGGTTTCGACAGTTTATGTATGACAAATTGGATGCGCGCATATAGATATGTATTGTATGATATAGACTTATTGTGTTTGGATTTGTATACATAGAGATGATATGGGGTGGGGGACCTCATTAAAACCTCTCTAAGAAAAACCCAACTCGAAAAAAAAAACCTTGTGAGTAGGAAAAAGAGTGTCTCCCTGTGCCCATATCATTTTAAAATGAGTAGGATTTTAATGATGATACATTCCAGATTCCAGGGACATCTGTCCCTTGTAATGTTTGGAGCTTGTATGCCCCTTTGCCGAGGATTCTTGTAATTTGGTAAGGTCCTTCCCATGCTGCGGCGAGATTTCCATGGGCTTGTGGTTTCCTGGCTTCTTCGGTGCGTCGTAGGACAAGATCTTGTTCAGCAAACGATCTGGGCTTGACCGTTTTGTTATACTTTCGTTGTATTATATTTTGCATAGCTTTGTGTCTTAGTTCAGCCTGGTTTCTATCTTTTTCTATTGTGTCCAATTCTATTTGTCTGGTGTTGGTATTGTCGGTTGTTGATGTGAGTTCTGCCCTTCTTGATGTTATGGCAATTTCAACCGGGATCATTGCCTCTGCCCCGTAGACAAGTCGGTAGGGTGTTTCTTGTGTTGTTGTTGGCTTTGTGGTGTTGTAGCTCCATAGTATTTCTGGTACCAGATCGGCCCAATCTCCTTTGGCTTCGCCGAGCTTCTTCTTAAGTGCAATTAAGATTACTTTGTTTGCGGCCTCGGCGAGTCCATTTGTTTGTGGGTGCTCTACCGATGAGAAATGATGTTTAATCTTAAAACCCTGTAGAAATTCTGCCAGGCTTTGGTCGATGAATTGCCGACCATTGTCAGTTATGATAGCATGAGGCAGGCCGAAGCGGCAAATAATATTCTTCCATATAAATGATCGGACCTTATCGGCCCCTATCGAGAAATAATCAATTGCTACAAGTAAATATTTTACCTGCCCGGGGGCTCTGGAGAATGGACCGAGGATGTCGAGCCCCCATTTGTCAAATGGCCAGCTTACCTCCGAGGTGTGTAGAAGCTCGGCCGGGTTGTGTATTAATGGTGCGTGCTTTTGGCAACTATCACATCTTCTTACTTTGTTAATACAATCTTTCCTCATCGTCGGCCAGTAGTATCCTGCTCGATGCTAAGCTCATTCCTCCTGTATGGTTGCCGCATACCCCTTCGTGGGCTTCGTCCA
>NC_029787.2:123300691-123308778 GCF_000816755.2 Arachis ipaensis
GTTGGAAAAAAACCTCTTTTGTATAGGTCTGCTCCTAATAGTGTGAAAGATGCTGCCCTCCTTTTGAATGCTTTAGGGTCTTTGGTTGTTGTTGGTATATTCCCTGTTTGTAGGTAGTGTTTATATGGTGTCCTCCAATCTTGATCCTGTGATATGAATAACATTGCTTTGTTGCTGAAACTTAGTTCAGCGAGGGTTAACTGAGATATAACAGATTCATGCATGTATTTCCGAGTTATCGCTAATTTTGATAATGCATCTGCTCGGGTGTTTTGTTCCCGAGCTATGTGTGTGATTTGTATTGAATGAAATTGGGGGATGAGATCTTTTACCAGCGTATGATATTTCTCTAACAATTGATCTTTTACCTGAAAATGTCCTGTTACTTGCTGTACGACAAGCTGCAAGTCGCAATAGACCTGTAGGTGTGTTATGTTCAGTGATTGTGCAAGTCGTAGCCCGACGAGCAACGCTTCGTACTCGACTTGATTGTTGCTTGTTTGAAATGAGAATCTGATTGATTGTTCGGTCTGAAGGTCGTGCTTGTTGGTAAGATATACATCTGCTCCTGATCCTTCCGTATTTGAAGCTCCGCCGACATATAGCTCCCAGGTAGAGTCTTGGTTTGGTTGGTCTGTTAGCTCCGCTAGGAAATCTGCCAAGAACTGAGCCTTTATAGATGTCCTTGGTTCATAGGTTATGTCAAATTCAGAGAGCTCTATAGACCATTTAGTGAGCCTTCCTGAGACTTCGGGTCTAGTGAGGATCTACCACAGGGGTTGGCTTGTTTTGACGAAGATTTTGTTACTTTGAAAATAATGCCTTAATATACTTGTTGTGAGTATTAATGCGTAAGCTAGCTTTTCCATTGGTGGGTACCTTAGTTCGGCATGCTGCAGTGTTTTGTTGACGAAGTAAACTGGTTCTTGCTTTTCTTTTATTTCTGTCACGAGTACTGAGCTAATAGCATTAGAAGATACTGATAAATATAGGAGTAGGGATTTACCCGAGCTTGGTTTCTATAAGATCGGGGGCGAGGATAACATTGCTTTCAGCTTTTGAAAAGCTGTCTCACATTTTGTACTCCAATTAAACCTTGTTTTTTTCTTGAGTGTGTTGAAAAAATGCTGGGAATGTGTCGATATTACCGGTATGAACCGGGATAGTATGACTAGTCTTCCATTCAATTGTTGTACTTCTTTTATTGACCGAGGACTCCTCATGTTGATAATTGCCTCACATTTCTCGCGGTTTGCCTCAATTCCTCTTGCTGTTAGCATAAAGCCTAGGAATTTTCCTCCTTTAACTCCGAAAGTACATTTCTCTGGGTTGAGTCTCATATTGTGTTCTCTTATTTGTTTGAATATTTCTGCTAAGTCAGCATCATGGATGTGATCTTGTTGAGATTTGACGACCATGTCGTCGACGTATACTTCCAAGTTCCTTCCTATTTGCTTGTTAAAGACCTTGTCCATGAGCTGTTGGTAAGTAGCACCTGCATTCTTAAGTCCAAATGGGCACAACTTTATAACAATAGTTCCCTAGTTCGGTTATAAAAGCTGTTTTATCCTTATCTTTTGGATGTATTAGAATTTGGTTATATCCAGAGTATGCGTCTAAGAAACTTAAAACATTGTATCCTAATGCATTATCGACTAGTTTATCTATACATGGGAGTGGATAAGCGTCCCTATGACATGCTTTCTTCAGGTTAGTAAAATCTACACACATTCGCCACTTACCTGAGGTTTTTCTTACCATAACCACGTTGGAGAGCCATGTTGTGAATCGTAGTTCCTTTATAAATCCTGCTCGTAGGAGTTTTTAGGTTTCCTCAAGACATGCCGCTCTTTTCTCATCTCCCATGTTTCGTTTCTTTTGGAATACTGGCCGAGCTTTAGGATCAATTTGTAATTTGTGGCATATAAGGCCTAGGTCGATTCCGGGCATATCTGCTGGCGTCCAAGCGAACAGATCGGCATTGTCCCGAAGTAGGTTGATGATTTGTTTTTTAGTTCCTAAAAGAAGAGAAGAACTTACGTAAGTAAAATGGTCGTTGTTGTCATCTAATTGTACCTTTTCAAGGTCATCTGTTGGTGCAGGCCTGTCGTGAAGATCTTCTCTGGGATCAAGGTCGGTGATGCCGGAGATGTTTGCGACGTCATATGTCCCCTTGTTGGGTTCAGTCTTCTGATTGTTCTCCGATCTTATTTTCATGCTTTCGTTATAGTATTGTCAGGCTTCGATGTGGTCGGAGTGTATAGTGGCTATCTGATCCTCTTGTACCTGAAACTTAACACATAGATGGATAGTGGAAACAATAGCACCAAAAGAATTCAAAAAAGGTCTGCCTAGAATGATATTATAAGGGCTGGTGCAATTGACGACTAGGAACTGCACATCTTTAGTCTTGTTGAGGGGGTGGTCTCCAATGGTTATTTTTAACCAAATGCTGCCGATGATAGATACGCGTTCTCCCGAGAATCCGACTAGCTCTCCGGAGGATGGTAGCATAGTTTGTTTGTTGAGCTTCATTTTCTTGAAAGTGGAGTAAAAAAGCACGTCGGCACTGCTGCTAGGATTGAGTAGGACTTTTTTCACGAGGAGATCTCCTGCTTGGATAGAGATTACGACCGGGTCGTCCAGGTTATCCACCCTTGCTTGGTAGTCGGATTGTTTGAAAGATATGCTGGGTGTTCGGGGCTTGTGGGTTACTGCTTTGTGTGTTTGTTGCACTATTAGCATTTCTCGGTATCTGCGATTTCGTGCCGAGTTTGTTTGGCCACCACTCGTGAACCCCAGAGATGCAATTTATAATTCCCCTTGTTGGCGGAGGTTGAGGTCTGGCTTTGTCCGAGGTACTGGGGGTTCGCTCTTGGTGTCGGTCATTTGAGTTCTCCGAAGCTGGCCTTACTTTGCCGCTTATGTATTTATCTAGGTGTCCTTGTCTCGCCAGTCTTTCCAGAAGGTCCTTGGCAATTACGCATTCGTCGGTTGTATGTCCGAACTTTTGGTGAAAATTAAAGCGCGTTGTTTTGACTTGTCAACATGTCTCTAGTCTTGGTATGAGCCGGCTCTAGTCGGTGGCTTTATTAGCTTACTGTGTAGTATTTCCTTTAGGATGTCTTCTCTTTTGGTATTGAATCTTGTGTATTAGTTGAACTTCGGAGTTAACTTGAAGGGCTTCTTAGAGTCCCTGGCCTGAGATTTGTCCTCGTCTTTTTTGAGTGGTTGTCTCTCGTTCCTCCGGGGTTTCCGTAGCTCTTTAATTTCAATCTGCCCGGTCGCTTTGTCTCGAAATTCCTCCAACGTCTTTGGTTTTGTGACGGCGATGGCTTCCTGGAACTTCCCTGGTCGGAGACCGCTCTTAATGGCATGTAACTGTACTTCGGGATTGAGGTCGGGGATTGCCATAGCGGCTATTGTAAAGCGTGTCATGTAGTCTTTTAAGCTTTCATGTTGTCCTTGCTTAATCGTGCTGAGGTAGTCTGAATCCTGCACATAGATTTTAGAGGCTGCGAATTGATTGATGAACAACTTGGAGAAGCCGTCGAAACTGGTTATGGACCCTGCACGCAAATTAAAGAACCATAATAACGCAGAACCATCTAAAAAAGTGGGGAAAGATCGGTATAATGTAACACCCTCTGTAACACCCTCACTATCAGAAGTCACACTTCCGGCTGCGCACTCTGATAGCAAGGAGTATTACGACTACTTTACATATTAAATAATAAAATAGGAGCCTATGACTCGACACTGTATCGCTGTTTTCTTTGAAAAACCAGAAATAAATATTTTATCTTAAGAAAAATACAAACAGGCATATATTCATATACAAGACTCCATACCTAATAATTCAATATATTATACATATAAAACATACAATTTCTATCCCTCTTACAAACTTGTAATAACAAAGACGATGGAAGAAAATAATCTAATTAATACATCATATAAACCAAACGCAGTATGACTCTTCTTAATGCTTCTTCATCCGATTCCTGAAAAGGTAAAACTGTAGGGGGGTGAGAACCTAACCATACGGTCTCACCACAGAGTTTCAAAGTTGTCATAAGAAGATATTTAATAAGAAAACTGTTTTCAAGCTTAGTGATTATCATTGCCTTATGAATCTTTTAAAAACCAATAGATAATAATCGTTCAAAACCTTTTCAAAGAAACAGTGTTTAATATTTCAGAAATCCGAAACCTTTCCTTTCTTATAAGAAAATCTCAATCAGAAACCAACCACGCAATCAAACAACACAATCATAATTTTAGCACCAAGGTTCATTCTCAAATGTAGCACGCCAGGACAAACACAGGCAAGACAAACAAGAAAAACACAAGTAGGTAGCAGTTACAGCAAATAGTTCAAGTAGCAGTTAAGAAAAGTTTAGCATTTAGGCAAACCAAAACAAGTTCAAACTCAAGCAAAGCATACAAATGCATATGATGCATGCCTGTCCTATGGCTGATGAGGCTCATCTGTCAGTTATCCAGCCAACCCGACAAGTCTGAATTGTCCTTAGACCGTCCCCCGACGTGCATCCCCAAGAGTCTATGCATAGTTTTTTCTCAAATAATCAATATTGCTCAATGGGGGTAACATTCCCGGGAATTTATATAGTGTCCGGTCACAATTACGTTGTAGGGTCAACAGAGTATCGAGTTTTCAACCTGGTACACGTGGTGGCAAGTCACGGCACTTAATCCAGGGAACCTCGTATCTCAGATATTTCAAATTCATAAGCCACATAAATAGTTCATTCATCATTCATTAATATCTAAGCCATTCTCAATATCATCATCATTCGTCAATCCATATCCCATTTCTAAATTCATTCAAAAATCATATTTCAAGTTAATCGTCATCATCCTTCTTTCCGTTAATCATCAATCTCAAACCAAAACATAATTCTTTCTTTTCTAAATAAATCAATCTTAAGCATATAACGTTTAAGAACTAAATCTTTTTAAACCATTACTTTAAACAAAACTTCTAATTTTATAAAATTTCGGCAGCATCTCCTCTAAAACTCGAATTCTGCCACCCTTTTCGGGTTCCATCCAAACATTTCTCAAACCTTTTCTCAACCATTTCCAAATCTTAATCATCTTCCAAAACTCAACCAATTCCAATATCAAATTATTTCCAAAGCGAATCAATGCCAATAATAAATCTCTTTTTAAAATCAAACCAGCTCAAATACTAAATCATTTATAAAGTCAGACCAACTCAAAATTAAACCGTTTCTAAAATTAATTCATTTTCATATTCCAAATCATTTCCAAAGTCGATTCGTTTACATTCTAAAAAACAGCTTCAAAACCAAGAAAGCCACTTTTCATAATAATCAACTAAATAACCTTTCAAACTAATTTCTTTTCAGCAATCACAAACTACTCAACCAATCAAGCAATCAGTCATTCAGTCCAACAAACAACCACATTTATAAGACAATCATAATCACAGACATATGTTTCTCACATTAATATCTATTTATAACAACTCTATAAGATAAAATGAATTTTAAGAAAACCCCTACCTCGATAAGTCAAAACATATAACCCCAAACGTGTCAACTGAACTCTTTTCGCTCAGCCTGAATTCAACCGCAACCAAAACCTTAGCTCCGCTTGCTTTCTCAATAGCAGAACAGCCTCAATCGCGACACGCAACACTCAATCTCTAATCCTTAAAAATATCAATGTTGCAAATACTTTAAAACATGTAACAAAACACTAACACAGGGTCTCCGAAACAGAAATACTTACAGTAGTACGAAAACGAAATAGCGGCGGTCTCTAAACTGGTTTGGCAGCCTCGATAGCCACCTCACGCGGCAGCGGCGACCGGTTTGCGGCGACAGCAACTGAAACCAACAAGCAGTGCTTGTAACGTTTCCAAAACTTAAAAGAAATGAAATACAATACTCAAACCCTTACCGACGGTGGTCGTAGGTAACGGAGGTGGCATTTCACGGCGGCAAAGGCTCGGCCACCCATCACCAACGGTGGCGACGGAGGGTACGACGGCGGCTGGACAGATCAGTGGTGAGGAGAACCAGCTCAGTCTCAGATATCTCTCTCTCTTCCACGCGCGGCTCTTCTTGCATCGGCTCCTTTTCCCGGTGACAGCGGCGGATCTGGCGACGGTTTGGGACAGAGACAACGACGGCGGCTGGTCGAGCTAGACGGACCGGCGACGACGGGTCAGCCACACGTCTCCTCTCCCCGCAACTGAGCTCCCTGGCGCACGTTCTTCCTCTCTCTTCCCTCTGTTCTTCGCACTTTCTCCCTTCTCTGTGCAGCACGGTGGTGACTGGTCGTGGTGGCGAGGTGGCGTGCGTCCTGAGCAGCACGGCGATGGTGCGACGGCTCCTCCCTCCTACCCGACGCTCTCCCTCTCACGGATCCCGTCTCCTCCCTTCCCCTTTCTTTCTTCTTTTCTGGCTGTTGGATTTTGGCTGTGGGTGTTGGGTTATTTTGGGGAAAAGGGTATGGCAGCTAGGTTAGGAAAATTGGGGTTAGGGTTGTGTTTTTGGAATTTAGGGTTTTGATTTGGGATTTAGGATTTTATGATAAAATTGGGGATTTTTGGATTCATCTAAAATTTAATTAAATCTCTAAAATTACTTTGAAATATCATTTATTGTATCAAAATACTAATTGATTTGAAATCAAATACTCTAATTAAAATTATAAGGTAATATAATTAATTTTCTTTATTTATAAAAATATTAGTATTAAATTCCAAAATCTCAATTACTTAAACCAAACCATATAAAGTTCTTATTATTTTATATTTGCTAAACTTTATTATTCAAATATAGAAAATAATTCGATAATTATAAAATCAGATAAAACCTTAAATTATTTTAAACTCAATTAATTAAAATTTGTTTTAATTTTTTTTAATAAAATAATTCCTGAGGTTAAGGTACTTAATGAATAAATAAATCAACATTAATTCTTAATAAGATTTTTCTGAAATTTCTGGGTCTTACATATAAAATGGGATCGGAGTCGCTGTTGAGGAACATCATAGATTCAAATTTCGTGACATAAATTTTAGGATCTCCGATCTCTTTGTAAGGTACCAGAGTCATAGCGAGTGTGAAATTTTTAGACATTTTGAAACTCATAATTTCTTCAGAAAAAGGGTTAGTTCGTTGTCTCCCTGTTTTCGGGGGTGTTTTTCCTGTTTTTGCATTGGACTCCGATTGGTATCCTGCATGTTGTTCAGTATTTGCCTCCTTGTTGACGTTCTTTCTCTCGCCATTATTTTGTAGCGTAGCTAATAGCTCGGCCATGCGCTGATTTTCTGCGAGCAAAACAGCGTTGGCCGCCATAAGATCAGCATTGGTACGAGAATGTTGTTGAGTGTCCGATTGATCCGTCATGCTTCAGTTTCTGAAAAGAAACGAGAGTACAAGGCATGTAAAATGTGTTATTATTAGAAAGAGAAATGAGGGGCGTGGCCCCACGGTGGGTACCAAATGTTCCTGGTGAGATAAGCTCCCGAGGTTTGATCCGCGATATGATTTGTCAGAGGCTCGGAAGTGTTCTTCTCGGAACTGGTGACCTCGGTATGGAACCTTCAAAAAAGTCTCCGACGCCCAAGTTAAAACTGAGTTCAATAAACCTCGACGAGTAAAAGTAAAAGAAAAGTATTTATGTGATTGACGCTATTGTTTGATTTTCTCAGTAGTCTGTGATTCTCGCTTGTTTATCTGCCTTTGACGAGATTTGCTCGTCTGTTTAAATAGACTTTAAGGTAGGAAATGTTCGTTGGCTGAATATTTGAGTAATGCTCGGTGTTTTAGGGTTTGTTACTGAGGATCAGCGTATGAGTTTGGTTAGTGCGAGATTTTTGGCGCTTGCAGAGTGTTTGACTTATTCTCGGTTGTGAGTTTGTTAGCCGAGGATATTAGAAAGGTACACTTTGTATTCTAACTATAATTTTATATTAATAACTAATTTAATAGATAGTTTTTTGTGTATATATACCATAACATTATTGATACATTGATATTGTACTACCTTTTTCTTTTTTTAAATATAACTTGAATGAACGGATT
>NC_029787.2:123309131-123313749 GCF_000816755.2 Arachis ipaensis
ACCATTGTGCTAATATTTAACAGCATAAATTTTTTTACACGTAACTAATTTTTTTTTTAAGTGTGGAGAGAAACACATTATTATAATAGAGGGATATATATACACAGACATACTTATTATTTTGTTTCTTAACTTTCGATGGGGACAATAATAGCCTTCCACACATAAGTATGTGGATTTGTCCTTGTTTGGAAGGTTAATTCTTTAAATTCGTTCCAAAAGATAGTATTGTACAAAAAAGTTTAAGGATTTATAATTTTAATTTATATTAGCTAATATCTTTAGTTAATATTTTTTACTTTTAGTTCAACAGTCCACTATTATTTTTTTTTTAGCTTATTATTGATAATTAAATTTGAAAAAATAATAAATTTTACTAAAATTGTAGCATTGCTGATTGTATAATTTTTCGAGCTATGTGTATAAGGAATCCTATACAGTAACAAGAAGGCAATCCTACAAATGGAGAGCAACTATTGATTGAATAAAACTATACATTTGCGCATGTTGACTGTATAAGGCGATTGACTTTCCCATATTACATTATAGTCATATATAGATTAAAGAGAAATAAAAGAATGCAATACTATATCTACTATATATATGATGAAAACATAGATAATAATTAATTGGTATATAAATTTTAATTTTTAAAATCCCATTCATCATATAATTATAAAAAATTCATTAACTCCAAAAATTAAATCTGTAACTCTAGATTTTGGTGTAACATACTTATTATTTTGACTAATTTTAAATTTATTACCATTATTTATATTTAATTTATTAAAAGATGGATTAAAAAATATGATATAATACCTATTAATATACTAGTATTTAATTTATTAATGCACCAATATTAAGAAAACATTGGTCCCCTCATATGAGGCACTGAGGTGAAAGAAAAAAATAAATAAATATGTGTGACAAACACTATAGTCCAAATTATTCTAGAAAAATAAAGTAAGAGAAAAGAAGGACGAGTTATTTTTACCATGAATTATATGAAGCCACAAATGAGAAATAACTGATCGAAAAAAGTGCGCATGGAAACATTATGTGAAAACGGAAATAAAGGGATACAAATACAGAAACAAAAGCATAGGGCAGAAACAAGAGGATAGATGAACAACATTCACCTGCCACGTTGTCCCTTGCTAACCAATAATTGGGGTGATGATGATAATGGAAATCAGAGTCAAAAGTTAAGATCAAACACACAATTATATTTGTTGGGATATTAGATATGATTTTATCATAAAGAGAGAGAATGTATGTGTGTATTATTAATTCAAATTAGTCTAAGTAGTATATATCCATTAGCTTGAGTTTTATAGAAAAAATATCTTTGTTAAAAAGAGTTTGTTTTATATATTATTATATTTTCTTTTTAATTTATCAATATTAGCTAATATTTAATTGATATCTTATTTTCATAATATTAGTATTAGAGTTTAAAATTTAAATTTTTATACTTAAAATTAAAAAGTATTAACTAAAAATAATAAATTTTATTGATTATATAATATTATTTTTCTCTTTTATATATAAATAACAATTAATTCAAGTGGTTTACACAATAAAAGAGAGAGAATTGAATGTGCAAGCTAGCAGGTGGAAAAAAATTAATTAATGCTGATACAAGAAGAAATATATAGTTGAGTAATGCTTGGAAGGAAAACGTTCAAATTATTAAAAGCGGAGTGATATAGATAGTAAATTTTGTGATTTGTAATTAATTAATTATTATTAGTATTTTTAATGGTGTAAAATTTTATTCAATAATATAAAATTATTCATTTTTTTTAATAATTAAATATTGACTAAATTTTAATAAAAATACTGATTTCTAGATTTTTTCATATATATATATAAGACATTAAAATTTATATAGATATTAAGATGGATGATATGAGAAGCTAGATTCCCGGAGGTCACGTGAGATAGAGGGAGAGAGGGGGAGGGGGATTTAATAAATAGACAAATAAATAGTAGCAAGAGACTATGGTAGCTAGTATACTAGCTAGTAGTATATACAAGAATCTAAAATATCCTCGCATTGGCGATCATTAACATAATGTTCACAGTGAATATAGACATATGCAAAGAATAAACATTAACCTAAAATTTTACAATCATTATTATAATTATTACGTTATTATATATTTTCAACGTACATGACTACATGAGTGTGCTTGTGTGAGAAAGTCTCCGATGATTCTGCCGGATCGGACCCTAGCTAGGTACCTTTTGACTATTCCAATTTGGAATTATATAATTCAATTCAACTCAATATTATATATATAGCATTCCAATTGAGCTACGTTGTGTGCTTCTCTATGTTTAAATTCAATAATTCAATTGTATGTGCAACATTCTATCCAAAGTCCAAAGTCGAAACCTACACACATGCGTATGCATATGTAGTGTTATGTATAATAAGGTCTCGAAATTAATTAAACACAGCTGTCACAATCTCAACGTGAACTATAAACACTCACTTATCTTTAGGCTTTAGCCCCACATCTGCTCCCTCTGTCGTAATATAACATTTAGGGGGGAAAAAGAAAAAACTTTGCTTAGCTTCTTTGTGCGCTTTCCCATACCTTCTTTTTGTGTTAGAGAAACACACAAATAAAAGAGAAAGAGAGAATACGAGCTTTCGTAAATTGAGTTTAGAATTTTTTATTTAAAAATTAATATTTAAAATTAAAATATTAGATAAATATTAACTAAAAATAATAAATTTTATTGATTATATAATATTATTTTTCTCTTTTATATATAAATAACAATTAATTCAAGTGGTTTACACAATAAAAGAGAGAGAATTGAATGTGCAAGCTAGCAGGTGGAAAAAAATTAATTAATGCTGATACAAGAAGAAATATATAGTTGAGTAATGCTTGGAAGGAAAACGTTCAAATTATTAAAAGCGGAGTGATATAGATAGTAAATTTTGTGATTTGTAATTAATTAATTATTATTAGTATTTTTAATGGTGTAAAATTTTATTCAATAATATAAAATTATTCATTTTTTTTAATAATTAAATATTGACTAAATTTTAATAAAAATACTGACCTCTAGATTTTTTCATATATATATATAAGACATTAAAATTTATATAGATATTAAGATGGATGATATGAGAAGCTAGATTCCCGGAGGTCACGTGAGATAGAGGGAGAGAGGGGGAGGGGGATTTAATAAATAGACAAATAAATAGTAGCAAGAGACTATGGTAGCTAGTATACTAGCTAGTAGTATATACAAGAATCTAAAATATCCTCGCATTGGCGATCATTAACATAATGTTCACAGTGAATATAGACATATGCAAAGAATAAACATTAACCTAAAATTTTACAATCATTATTATAATTATTACGTTATTATATATTTTCAACGTACATGACTACATGAGTGTGCTTGTGTGAGAAAGTCTCCGATGATTCTGCCGGATCGGACCCTAGCTAGGTACCTTTTGACTATTCCAATTTGGAATTATATAATTCAATTCAACTCAATATTATATATATAGCATTCCAATTGAGCTACGTTGTGTGCTTCTCTATGTTTAAATTCAATAATTCAATTGTATGTGCAACATTCTATCCAAAGTCCAAAGTCGAAACCTACACACATGCGTATGCATATGTAGTGTTATGTATAATAAGGTCTCGAAATTAATTAAACACAGCTGTCACAATCTCAACGTGAACTATAAACACTCACTTATCTTTAGGCTTTAGCCCCACATCTGCTCCCTCTGTCGTAATATAACATTTAGGGGGGAAAAAGAAAAAACTTTGCTTAGCTTCTTTGTGCGCTTTCCCATACCTTCTTTTTGTGTTAGAGAAACACACAAATAAAAGAGAAAGAGAGAATACGAGCTTTCGTAATTCTCAAATCCAAGTCACCATTATGGGAATAACGTAATACGTATGTACTAGCTATATCCTCCTTCTTTCTTATACATATATTGTTATTTTAGTACCATTATATTATGATGATTATTATAATATTTTAAAAAATATTGTTAAAATTAAAATATTATTTTTATTATTATTAAACAATGTATTTTAAAAAATATTATTTAAAAAAATATTATCAAAATATAACTTTAATTTTAACTACACTTATATAATTATTATAATTATCATAACCATAATCATACTGGTGTCCATCGTGTGTGTGTATATATATATATATATCCTTTTAGAGTTTAAAAGTAGATTATCATATCCATTTCACCATCATTAAATTAAAAAAATGGATAACATAGAGAATGAATAGGAGAGAAAGAGGTGAGCGAGAGCCACAATTTTTATCTAAGAATAATAAGATAGAAATGTCCATTTTCTTTTCTAAGGTTAATTATTCTGATTTTTTCTTATTATTAAGGTGATCGCGTTTACTCTTCAAAATTGGTATTTTTCGTTGAGTAAAAATAATGACCAGTTTGTATGAAAATAGTTTCTATCTTATTTAATTTTAGTATTCTTTTTAATTTCGTTTTTAATAATGTGTAAAAAAAAATTAAAATATCATTTTTATTTACAAAAATGAAACAGATATAACCCCTGCTTAGCTGCATAGTGGCTTTGCAAAGGGT
>NC_029787.2:123316770-123317848 GCF_000816755.2 Arachis ipaensis
TTAACAGATTAAATAAACTAATTTGTGAATATAAATCTGATCTATTAATTAAGAAATTTAAATTTTTAAAACAATTTAATTAAGTTTAGACCTATTTTATAATAAACAAGGTCAGATTATAAATTCTTAATAGATTTTCTAACTTATTTCCAACCCTAACAAGAACTTTGGAGAGAAGTCAATGTTTTCTTTTAAAAAAAGTTATTATCATGTCAATACGTTAATGTGTATAAATTAAATTTGAATAATTAATTATTAAAAAATATTTAAAAATCATCAGAATTTATCTTTTTAGCTATATATTTTTAGAGTCCCAATAGGGAGACAATGGACTATTGAGTTATAAAAGGAACATCCCACATACTATTTAGAATAACCATCCGAGTACTAGAGATAATAAACATATTCTCAAAAGTTTAAACTGATTTTGGAGTTCACCAAGGATATTGAACTCTTGACCTTTCGGATCTAAGTCTCTAATACCATGTTATGATACCACTCATCCTAAAAGCTTCAGCTGATGAAAAAAGGTAACACTAATGGTTATATTCCTAATACTTCCTAAACTTCTATTGTACATATTGTACAAATATTACATTGACTCCTCATACTTTTCCATATTTTTAACAATTAATTTAATTCTTTTAGTTTAGTAATTCAACAACATATTTTAGTCAATATTTTTAAATTTAATGACTAATTAATAGCTAAACACAACAAATTCTAATAATCATCTAGCATTTCTCTTAATTATTATTAGAATGTACATAAAAAATGAGAAAATTGCTATCACTACTACCATCTCCCAAAGCGCATAACCTAATTCACCTTCCATTTCTTTTTCTCATAGGCTAAAATCTAAAGTTATGTATTTATTATAAGAATTTAATTTTAGTATAGTAATGATCAGGGACGGAGTTAAAAGAAATATTAGAGGGGGACAAAAAATATTTACAAAATAAAATAAGACTAGAATAAAATTTTAAAGAGGGCTAAACTAAAATTTACATATAATTTACATGTAAAATATTAAAATTAGGGGAGACTATTACCCCCTTTCCTTGTACCTAGTACCGCC
>NC_029787.2:123317855-123318187 GCF_000816755.2 Arachis ipaensis
TATTTATTTTTTTAATTATTTTTATTAATATAATATTATATAATTAAATATATATAAAATTATTTTATATTAACATTACATCAAAATTAAATTTTTATTATAAATATATCTAATAATATCGCATTTTTCTCTCTTGATCTTTTTGCATGGAGGAATATATTTTCAATCCTTCTTTTGTGGTGCATGTGATAAAGCAAAAATTCGCATATCGCAGGACATAACATGCCTTAGTCAAGTAATAAAGCTCGACCTTGCTTTATTTTTGGGTAAACTAGGATTTTCCACTTCCTTTCAAAAGTATTCCAGAACCGCCCCTGCATGGCCACATACAC
>NC_029787.2:123318200-123322500 GCF_000816755.2 Arachis ipaensis
AAGTTAAACTACCATCTTAAAATTAGAGTTTTAAAAGTACTATGCTTCATGTTTGTAATGTTTAAAATTTATTTTCCCAATAAAAAATCTTAATCATTATTCTAGGAATACTTGTTATTAGAACAACTGTTAACGTTGTTTATTATGAAATAAAGATTCAAAACTTTGTGAAAATTTAAAATTTATGAAATTTCCAAAAACTACTTATATTACTTTAATTTGTCTCCTTCTTATAGAAAACTTATTATAAATAAACAAGCTGCTAGGTAATATAAATTAAATAAGATAAAGTCTTAGGAGATAATATTCTATAAACATTGCAATCAATATTTAACATAAAAAAAAATCTAAAAATCTTAAAAATAAAAGTATTCAAAACTCAATTAGAAAAAAATATTTAAAATTTAAAGTGAACAAAAATTATTTTTTTAATAAACTTCACATTTTGAACTTATTTGACAAGTTATTATAATGTTAGCTGAAATTAGTTTTCTAGTATTAGTGATCAAATATCTCAGGTAGAAAAAATTATACTGGAATTGACTTGATCACGTGATAGATTTGAGATTTGTGTTAATAATAGGAAAATGCTTGGATCGGACTAGTGTTTGTGACTTTCATAAAACGTTAATAATGCTGTCGCTAACTTAAGGAGAGAATCACGGTGATCCTACAGGTTTAAGAAATAAATTATAAGGATATATGTACAATGAACATTCCCCATACTATCTAGCATAGTAGCTAGAATCTCGATTTAACTCTTAAAATCTTCCGATATTACGATTTTAAATGAGTTTATCGATTTGTACTAAGTCTCACGATTTTACGTTTTACCTTTTTTATTTACTTTTTCGATTTTACGTAAAATCTCGATTTTCTCTACCTTGCTATCTAGAATAATCATCCGAGTACTAGCGATAATAAACATCTTCTCAAAAGCTTAAACTAATTTTGGGATTCACCAAGGATCGAACTCTTGACCTTTCGGATCTAGCGTTCTAATACCGTGCATGATACCACTCATCCCAAAAGCTTCAGCTGATAGGAAAGCACTAATAATTATATCTCTAATAGTTCCTAAACCTCCATTGTACACATTGTATAAATATTCTATTGGCTCCTCATACTTTCCCAAATTATAAACCCAAAAACTTCACACACATATCGGTAATCTATTATAGGCATAATCATGCGTATAAGTTACTTGAAATCCATGTAGGCAAGTATAAAATAACCTAGAAAAATAAACCTTGAGTGAATCTGGTCATTTTCAGAATGTACCGTGAGTAACTAGGACGAAATATATTGGCATGCTTTAAAACGAAAGGACAAAATTGATTGTGACTTGAAATTGTCTAACGTACAATTTACACAGCTTAATGCCAACATACATTAATAACAATTTTTAACATATAAACTTCAAAGATGCATGAAAGTAATATTTCCCTCTTCTTTATGTCAGAAATATTAATTATGCTGAACTTTGAGATAACCACCATAAGATATTTTGTCATCTAGTAATCAAGCTGATGACAAAAAAAAAGTGATTGATCTATACATGTTTAAATACTTTTTGAGATTTGAGAGTAGCAAATTCTCACGTATAGTAATTAATATAGAACCATTCAAATACATATATTAATGTGGTGTAAATATGCATGACATAATCTTATATATATTAGGTCATATGTATAATATATAACAAATTAAATAATTGGGTCAGTCGTGCCATGCAATCAAAATCATGCTAATATATATGATCTACTTTGCTTGGATAGGTTTTCCTTTATTGCATATTGATTGGGCTATCATTAATTTCGCCCATATATGTGTTTGCTAAATAATTATTGATGTGCCTTTATTTGAGTATTTAATTTTTATGAGAAATGATTTTATAGTATAATATCAAAACTTTTATAATAATAAAAGATAGGTAGAAATTCAGGTGCAGTCAACTTCACGTGAAGTTAATAATTAAGAGTCGTTAGATGAAAATGTAGTTAAATTATTTAACAGCTCTCACCTATCAACTTTACGTGAAGTTGACTGCACCTGAATTTTCACAAAAAAAAAAAAAAAGAATTCAACCATTGTTAATTTCATTTCTCTTAATGCCTTTGCAACAGCTAGCGACTTCATTGGACCATGCATGGAGAATTTAACTCATGTTGGACAGATTTCAAAGAATATATTAGAAAATTATAGTAAGGAGGGGGGGCAGGGATGTCTGTAAAACTTGTGACATTTTTATTTGATTTCACGTGGCCATTATATTTATCTAATCAAATACTCCTACCAATAATATGGATTTGGTTATTCCCAATATTCTCTGGGTTTTACTTGCATTGCATGCATTCTCTACTTGATCATCATGATATCCGGATAAAAGCACAAATGTCAATGCCCAATTGAAAGTAGCTAGGAAATTTACTTTATATTATTAAATGAGTATTCTAAAAAGGGTTTAACAGGAAAGACATGATTAGCAGGGACCATAATTATCATTGTCGTTCAATCTGTGGTTTACAAAGTCAAACGCCTTGATCCTAGTGATCTTGAATCTCGGGAATGAAGCCTCTATAATTTTGTCCCCAAGCTTATTGTTTTAGAACAGAGGTAAAATGTTGAAACATTCCTACTCACACAGTAATGTAATGACATGACTTAACCTCAACGGTTGAAAATGTGAACTTATTTTTTCAATTCAACAAACTGAAGAAATAAGTGTATATCGAATTAATCACTGTACTCAACTTGTTTGAATTAATATTAACTTTTTTAACTGAAAAAAAAAAACCTATACATTGATCATTTAAACTAACCATTTTTAGTTTTTTACTCAGTTGATGTATTTGAAATTTCAAAGGGCCATCAAAAATTACTTTCTTTTATTTAAAACATTGATTTTTACGAGATGCTTTAAGATTATTTGGTATTCAAATTAAATTTCACTTTTCTAAAATAATAATTTTAATTATAAAATTGAATGATGATTATTTAGTTAAATGATTGTGTTAGGAAGCAAATTTTATTTTCCTGGGCTTATTTTGGACTACAGAGTAAACAAAAAGTTTGCTCCAATTGGCATACACTCAGACTCAGGTACCACATGACTTAGGAACAAAGAAATTCTAAATTAATGGCGAAGCATGAACAAAACTTCAGAGGTGAGTCAACCAGCCTATTATATTGGTTTGAAAAAAGATTTAGAACACTGAATACAATACTTGTCACTTTTCCCCAAAAGAAGAAAAGGAGAATATCTCAGCACTTCATTTTGGTGGTTTGGTGTGTAATTCATGAACTACAAATTAAATTTTTAAGAGTTTAGTTCACGTATATATATCTTTAACGTTATTTGTATAGAAAATAGATAAAGTTTTTATGTATTTGTTGTACAATTATTAAAAAGTTAATTTTTTTTTACTAATGAATTATCTTAACTTATACTCTAATTATTAAACCTAATTTTAATAAATTTTTTGGGAGCCACTTAGATAAAGATGTCAAAAATATTTTTTTTAAAGATGTTTTTTTAAAAATTAAATTTTAACACATATAATCAATTAAATTATATTATTTTTATTAAAATTAGATTGGACAAATCAGTTTAGTGAAAAAATTAATAAATTAAATTTTAAATCGGTATAAATTAATATTTTTTATAAAAAATTATTACAATATCCGTATTATAAAACACAACTAAAATATTCCGATTATATATATATATATATTGAAAACTTTAAATTCTAACCCTATAACGATAGAGAAAAAAAGGGGCTAGAATTTAGAATTCTCAAAATTAATATATATAGTAAGAGTATTTTAGTCATTTTATATAATAGGGATATTGTAGTCATTTTTTATAAAAAATAATATTAATTTACACGAATTCAAAATTTGATTCACTATTTTTCGGTCAAATTAATTTGTCTCACCTAATTTTAACAAAATAACATAATTTAAGTGATTATATGTATTAAATTTTAATTATTAAAAAAAATTAAAAACAAAAAGACATTTTTTGCGTCTTTATGGAACATCCCAAATTTTTTTCTATCCCAACTTGTAATAGTAGGGTTTATAGTAAAAGTATCTTTGAAGCAACTAGTAATAACCGTATATTAACTCCTATATAGGTTTCCAAAATCTATGAATTTTGGCTCTTATTAATTGTAGTTTGTAGATATATACTATTTTCAAAGCATGCATGAACGGCTCTCTTGAACATTGAATATTTCTTAGCCTAGGAACATGCTAGATCCTATACATCTAGAGATAAAAAATTAGTTATTGATAC
>NC_029787.2:123322524-123325786 GCF_000816755.2 Arachis ipaensis
TTTTATACGAACGAAATCAATTATTAAAAATTATTAAATAATAATTTAATCAAATATATTAAATCATCTAACAGTTTTTAATTAATTACTTTACATGAAAATGAAAATAGATGCATATGAATTTGGACTTTATAATATTATTAGCAGATTACTAGCTAAATGATTAAAAAAGGTTATCTACTTTAAGCTAAACATGTGAATAAAAAAGATATGTGAAGATATGATATTTTGGTATATGTAAAGGGTTGCAAGCTAAGAGTGTCATTGATAATAATTAAGTTATGATGAAAGAGAGAGAAGAAGGGGAGAAAATGCAGAGTGAGAAAGACATGTCAAGATCCGCTTTTATTATATGTGATGTGATGAAGATATGAAGAAAGGAACTAGGGTCCAAATTTTCATCCCATTTGACAAGCGAATATGTTGAAGATGAAAGACCACCACACCCAAAGAATGTACCGTGCATTCTCCACCATACCCACTCTTCCATCAATCTCACAACTTCTTTTCATCCATCACCGCTCTAATTTCTACACGTTAACGTTTTCTTTCATAATTATCTCAAAATACAAAATCTCGAGACAACAAAATCAAAGAAACTCCGTCCTTATTGTCGTTTTATCTTTAGGCGGCAAACAAGAAATACAGACAAAATTTATATTCAAAACAAAAATATATAATCTGTGAATAAATTTATGGTGAAAACTCAGGTAGTTGACTTCACGAATCTCAGCTATCAACTTCACGTGAAATCGACTGCACATAAGTTTTCACCTAAATTTATATATAATAATATTTGTACCCTGAATGTTTGTTTGAAATGGTAAATTCTGTTTAAACGTAGCTCGTACCTTGAATTAACTATAGTCAAAAGCATGGTTATTTGACATATAAATTTGTTAATAAACATGTATCAGAGTTTATTAAGATTAACTAATTAAATTAATTAATTAATGAGTGATTTGTTAAGAAGGAGAGTAGAGAAGAAGTGAGAACCCTAGATGTAGTCGTAATGGGGCATTCCTCGAAAGGAGAATAATAAATGCAAGGGAGCAGAAGGATACAGTATTTGTTTGGCAGAACAGAAATGTAAGCCCTGATGTGAGAGGTCAGGAAATGATTTTGTAATCGATTGCTTTATGATTGATGAACATTAAAAAAGTATATGCAATTGACAGTGAGTGAGGATGAGTATGAGAGAGAAAGTGGACCAAAAGAGGGGTTTTTTATTTTTACTTTGTCAAACTCTGACACATGAAGAAAAGTGAAGAGAGAGGGGAGCTATATAATTATGAGGTTATGATGACTATATGATGGGCATGCATGGTGTAGTTGCCTTGATTAATGCCCCTACTCTTTCTACTATTATCATTATTATTCTTCTAAAACACGCATTTTGAGGTCTCTTTACTAATAATTACTACATTTCTTCACCCGATAACAACTAGGTATAGTGAAAAGCAAAACTAGATCCATGATATACAATTATACATATACATATTATTTGTAATAATCTTGCTAAATAACCATATATTTTACTAGTAGATTAACAGATATTTTTCTTTAATATATAATTGAGTTGACATGATGCATGTGCATGTGCGGATGTGCATGGGTGTGAGAGAGAAAGTGAATGAGGTTTCACATCAAGGAGCTTGTAAAGGGCCCTGAGAAGCGAGGCTGACAATGTCCTTCACGAAAGTCGCTGACTCTATTGTCTGCCCCGCATTTAAAGCGCGCTCTGTTCCCTTTCTCTTCTTTTTTTAACCTCCCTCTCTCTCTCAATTTAATTTATTACTGCTATCATTATTCTACTTCCCTTTAATTACCATGCATTTTGTTTCTCCCCTCATCCTCATCCTACCTTCAACCAATTTTCCCTTTTAATTTATACATGTCAGTGCGTATTCCATCCATATCTTCATAAAATTCCCATGCAATTAGCTAGATTGTTCATTATATATATTATTATAAGTAGAGTCAAAAACTCAAAGTCTACTTTTTATTTCTCTTTTGTGTTGGGTACCAGAATAGGAAAAATGAAAATTGATAGGTGGGGAAAGGGTTACAAGATGAAACAAAATGTTACTAAGTTTAGATGTGGCATTAAGGTTGAGAGCTTGGCCCTTGGGAATAGTCCTCTCTTGGAACTCTAGCTTTGGTTTATCACCCAAAATGTTTGTCCTTTTATTTCCTTAATTTATTGCTTCTCATCAATTCCGTTCCTCATCGGATTCCTCCTATATCATGAGAGCTGCTCCAAATTTCAAATATTTTCCATGACATTGTGGTCCTTTCTCATGTTACATTAATATATACTACCCAGAAAAGCTCAACATTTTCTAAATCAAAGGGATATGAGAGTCTTATGCTATAAAAAAAATTAAAAGGGATATTTATATGCTTTAAGTTCACAACTTGATCTTAGCTTAAACCAAACTTACATAAAAATAACAATGGGGACCAAGAAAGGTAAGATAACTAATGGAGGGTGGTCCAAATTTTTGCTGGACCCAACCCAACAATTAAAACGGACTTAGAGCTTCCCCCAAAAGTTGCTTCAGTCCCAATTACTTTCTATCTATCTTGCAGGGGCCATGTTAAATAGAGTAGAGAGATTTGTCCTTGATGTATAATGGTATATACCAATTAAGGGTATACCTATTACTTAGTGTGGTGAACCTCAGGTTGTTGGAGAATTTAAGATCAACAATGAACAGTGTTTACCACATACATTAGGTCAAGGGAAGGGACTAGTGCGTGCATCAAACAGATCAGATCAGAGGGAATAGAATAAGGCATAAAGCAAATTGATTCTGTCTCTAACATATTTGTTCTAATTTATATGGGGATTTAGGGACAAGGGTCTACCAAAACAACATGGTCCTCCATTGGAGCCTATATCTGGCTTAGGGTTTTGCCAATAATCTGTAACCATGTACAGTCCTTCTCAACCTCATAATTATTCTTTCTCCTTTTCCTTTACTTAATCTAATAATGGTAAATTCAAATAAAGAATATGGAATATGAACTACCACTTTTCTCCACAAACTAAAGAAATCAATTTCCATTATAAAAGAATGTGTTGATTATTCCATCAACATCAATAAATAGGTGGGATGAAGGATTTTAGAGGGGCTTTGTACAAATCCCTTTTTTACCCAGATAAATGAAATTATGAAAATATATTTTTTTGGTTAATTATAAAAATAATTATGCTAGAAATTGTTTACATAAATTGTTTTTGTCTTTTTTATATATA
>NC_029787.2:123325821-123347984 GCF_000816755.2 Arachis ipaensis
GTAAACTAACACTTGGGCCTCCAAGCTGAAATAGAATAAAAGAAACCACATCACCCCAAAATTAGCAAGGCCTAGCCTCAAAAGCCCCCATTTAATTTGGCCAACCCAAACCAACTTCAAACATATGAACACATAGCTGCAACACCACATAGCAAAAAAGGATTGGGCTACCTTACTAACCCAAACACAGGTTTGAATTTTTGGATCCAAAAAAGAAAAATCTGGTTCTGAAAATCGAACCGGACTGACCGGTTCAACCGGAATAACTAGGAATCGGTTACCTAGTCGGTCCGGATAAGGTCAGAAATCGTTTGACAAAAAACCGGTAAAAAAATCAGTCGAATCGTTGATTAACCGGTAAACCGACAGAAGTGTCTGATTTTTTAGCGGATTTTTGGTTTGAAAGTAAAACCCCTAAACGGCGTCGTTTTGTCTCTTAAAAAAAAAAGAGAAAGGCTAAACCTAAACGTAAACGAAGCTGAACCCTAATCATCCAGAAGAAGAATTAGCACCATAGTTGTAAGAATCGGACCAGACCGACCGGTCCGACTAAAAACCAGTGAACTAGTCACTTGATCGGTCCGGTTGAATAAGTTGACTGCATAGGAATAAAACCGAATAGAACCGTTTGAACCGGTCGGTTTTGGATTAAAACCGGCGAACCGGCGGTTTTGTGAAACCCAGGCGATTCAGAACTTTTTTGTTTTTCCTTACCGAAAAACGATGTCATTTTGTTTTTTTAAATTTTAACAAAAAATAAAAAATAAGAAAAAGCCCTAACCCTAAACGGCTACCCCAATCCCCAATACCCTTCCCCTGACCCCTGGACCTAGAGGCTAGAGGCTGGAGCTCTCGAAGCCTTTCTTCCTCACCTCATCACACCAACACTCTCTTCCTCGCAGTCCCTCTCAGTCTAGAAGACTCTCTTCCTCTGCTTCGTCTCCGTCGCGTCTCCTCCGTCGCTGCTGCGGTGCTGCCTCTCCGTCACCAGAATCTGCCTCATCCAAGTTGGTCTCCAAACTGTGAAATCTGTTCTCTGTTTTTTTTTTTTTTTTAGTTATTTAGTTGGATTTTAATTTGATTAAGGGAGTGAATAACTGATTGGTTAATGGCAGATTGTTGATTATGTATTTATGTATATATTGTTGAGTTATAACTTGTTATATTGTTGAACTAGTTAATGGCAGATTGTTGATTTTTTTTCTGATTTGTAGTGGTTATGGTTGTTTTTGTTGATGTAACATTGCTGTGAATTTATATTGCTGGATATGGAAATATTGAATAGCTGAATAGATTTTCTGGTTATGTTGAATTTGTTGATTTTTTATTATGAATTTGTTGATTCTTGATTATGAAATTACTGAATTTGTTGAATTTTTTATTGTGGATCTGTTTAGTGTAGTGATTGCTGGATTGCTGGATTTTTTTATTAATTTTTGATTATGCCATTATGACTGTTTGCTTTAGAAGAAGGATTGCTGGATTTTCTAGCAATTTTTATCGAATTATTTGCTGTTGAACTATTATGCCACTGTGTATCTGTTTAGTGTAGTGACTATGTGTCTTTTTGTCGAATTATTTGCTGTTGAACTACTATGGTGTTGCTTTTAAATGTGTGTTGAATTGAATGGATATTTTCAACTTGAATGCAACCATTTTACTTGTGAGTTAAGTGCTTGTTATCCATTCATCAATTTCTCATGGCTATTTGTCTTAGTTAGGTACCAATGTTGCTCATAATTTAAATCATTCGGCAAATTGAGGCTTGAAAACATGTCGGCAAAACTGGTTTTATGTCCAAAACAGATTTTAGTGAATGCATATATGGTTGCTTTTGTCTTGTCTAACAGGAACCCTTTGAATTGAACTGTTGGAAATAGGCTATGCTTCCAACATTGAACAATTGATGTGAATTTGTATTTTGTAATAGCTGTTGTTTTATACCTTTGCTATTATAGTTTTTATTTACGTGAAACCGGTTTTACCGGTTCAACCAGTAATTTATCGGTTGAACCAATAAACCAGTAAACCAATAATCTGACCGGTTTGATCACCGGTTCGATTCTTACAACTATGATCAGCACCCACAGCAACTATATCTTCTCTCTTCGCAGTCGCATAGCCACCAGCCCACCACCACCAATCGAGCAGTTCACCGCCATCGCCACCGCATCCTGCAGCCACAGCAGCGACGACTTTGACCACCGCAACCACCACCGCGTCCTCTTTCGTCGCCGAGCTCGCCTCCTCTTTCGTCGCCGTTACTCGCCGCGGTAAGTAATACTCTGTTATTCACTTATTCCTCCTCGCTGCCTTCTGATTTTCTGTGCATGATTTTCTGATTTATTTGTTTGCTGGATTCAAGATTTTGATTTATTTGTTTGCTGGATTCATGATTTTGATTTTTGATTTTCTGAGGTTATTTGTTCATGATTTATTTGTTTGCTGCTTCATGATTTTGGTTGCTGAATTATTTATTTGTTCATGGTTTTATGAGGTGATAGAGCAAATTGGAAGAGGAGCGTTTGGTTCTGCTTTTCTGGTCTGAGAAGAAGAGGTGAGAACACACAAAAGCCACTGTTTATCTTTTTGTTTTTCTTCAAACAATGCAGTATGAACACTTAGAGAAGGATGAAGATCGTTTTCTCAGTGAAAAATTGGACAACCCCATGAACAAAAATTCAATCTTTTCTTCGAGTTCGGTTGTTTTATTCCTGTAGCTATGATGTGAACTGCCAAACCATGCAACATGAAGGGAAGGAGATTGATTTTTATTTATGTAATGGACAACCCAACAAATAAAGTTTCATTTTTTTTAACTCCTTGTTTCTGTTTTTAGATTTTGGTGTTTTTAATTGTTAGAATTATGTGAGAAACTGTACCAATTCAGTAGCAGTTAGGCTGTGAAGTCCAATTTGTTATTCATTTTTTTTCATGGTTTCTTCAATGGCTGGTAGATATGTGCTGAAAAAGATTCGCTTGGCAAAGCAAACTGAGAAGTTCAAACATACAGCACACCAAGAGGTTGGTCTAACAAATCTTTTCCACCTGATGCATACATGTAATTGTTTTTGTTATAATTTTATTTTAATATGAATTCTAAATTTAATTTGCCTAATTGATTGCACATACAATTCTTTTTCTCCAAATATACCTTTGTTTTGAATAGTATCATTCAATCTATTTATACTTTACAGCCACAATTTAAGTGTTGCTAGATGATATGTACACAAGTCATGCCAATTTAAATATTCTTTTGGGTTTCTTAGTATCACTATATTTCTCTTCCTTAATGATCTATAAAGTTGTTTAGTTATAAACTTTGATGTTTGAAGATGTTTGTGAATCTCTAATATTAAGTTATGGTTAATTTATTATGTGAAATTTTAAATTTTATTAAGTTAGAAATTATTGAATTTATATATTTAAAATTATTTTTAGGTTTTTTAATAATTTTATTTAATATTTAATTAAACCGGTTGAACCCCGGTTGAATCTCGGTCGAACCAATGAACCATTGAACCAGTGACCTCACCGGTTTATTGACCGGTCCGGTTCTCGCAACCTTGTTTTAATCCAGTCCAAAATTTCGACAGCAAAGTTCTGCTTTGCTTTGTTTGCTGTGTGTGCAGAGCATCGAGCTCCTCCGTGGCTTAATGGCGCCCACTAGCTAGGGCCACCGTAATTCCTCTCGAGAAGAAACCTTCACTTCCGTTCTTCCCTTCAACTTCAACGATCTTGGTGAATCCCTTTCTTTCGCACTTGCTCTTGCAAATCTTTACTACATTTTCACCGTTATATGCCGACTCTATGCACCATTGTGATTTTGGGTTAGTATGATGGAATCGGAACATTACGTTTGTATATAATTTCTCTTTTTTTTTTTTTTTTTTCCTTCTGTCTTCTTGCGTTTGTGAATTGCGACATGGGGAGCCCCATTGTGGCGCATGTCCTTATGTTGTTTGATGAAATGCCTCAACGAAGTGATACATTTGTACTAGATGGGTCCTTCACTGTGTAAAGCTAAAATTTAATTATTTCTTCCATTTCAAGGTTGAGATTTGTTCCGTATTGCTGCTTGGTTGGTTGTTTATTGCGCACTGTCTAACAAGATTAGAGTTCCAACACTTTTATTGCTTCCCTGCTGCTAAAATTAATAAAAATTAGTCATAATGTATTTGGTCCTTGCGTATGTATTTGTATAAAAAAGAATTTCATCTATTACCATTCAATTTCTCAGTACTCAAGCATTTGTAAACACCGTTTCACTTAAGTTTGCACTAAATTTTTGTTGCTTGCCAGGATAGCACTGAATATCCTGTTATCGTTTGGAAAGCAGTTGGTCTAACCATGATATGGTCGAGGCTAGGTAGGAGAATCCATCTCTCACCATACTTTAGGACTTTGCAAAATGCCTCTCCTGAATCCAGGTAATGCCATGTTATTTCACTCCTAAAGTTTTGCTGTTACGATCTTTGTTAAATGCTAAATACTGATGATTCTTATAGGTAGTAGGTAATGTTATGAAACATATCGGTAACAAAATAAATAAAACTACATCAGATTTCTAAAACCATATATGCTCTCAAAGTTTTAGTGATTTTTCTAAATATAAAGATTCACGTATGTGCTGGGTACCGTTTTTGCCTCTCTAAAGTTTGACTTCCAGAGAAAAAATAATAATAATAGATAATAGTGAAAGTAATAGTTTCAATTCCAGCAAGTTGTCAGTGGTGTATAATTTTGTTTTTGATTCAGGTGCCTATCTATTGTTTCTGAAGTATCAAGTTACAAGTCCATTAGTTGTAATATTGGGTTCCAACATTTTTTCACTTCTACAAGACAATTGTCAAAGCTTGACCAGGAATTGAGTATAAAGTCATTCCATCAGTGTTTTCACTCATTGGCCTCTGCTTCACAGAATGTTAGAAGTTCAGGTGCTACATCCGGTGTTAGACATTTTTCGTCTCATGCGTCCAAAGAAAAGAAATCACAAAAGATGCTCTTATATTTGACTGGCTTGGTTTTTGGAATGGTCGGAGTCACCTATGCTGCTGTTCCCTTGTACAGGAGATTTTGTCAAGCAACTGGCTATGGGGGAACTGTTCAAAGGCGTGAGGTTTGGTCGAGTTTGATTTCAAGGCTTTTCTTTTCCTCACCAAATTGATTGGCAACTTCAATTTTGTTTGACAATTTCTTACATTTTCTTCAGACTGTTGAAGAAAAGATTGCACGACATGATAAAGAGAAAACAGTTGCCACAAGGTGTTACTTTCTACTTCTTATATTCTACCTTTTTACTAGTAGATGTTTGCAGGACCTTTTTTGTGATTTCTATTTCCTCAGGTTGAAGAATATATGTTTATTAGCAATAGTTGATCAATTTCCAAGTATCTTATTTAAAAAAAATGTTTTCACTGGTTCGAATTCTGTGCCACTTTTTGTAATATTGGGAATTTATGCAAGACTACTGTTCTACTTTATTTCTTAAGCCCTATGATATATTTGGGTACATTGCACTAAACTTGCTATATCATCCTTGGGACTTCACATTTGATTTTGTCAAGGGACAAGTGAATAATGATTCAATAAGTGATATGCTTACAAGGCATTAGTCAATAAACCTCAATTAGGCTCTCCGTTTTAGAAGTTAACTTTGATACGGTTGTAATAGACTGCTAGTTTGATGAGTTACTATATTTTTATCAGGGAAATTGTAGTGCAGTTCAATGCTGATATTGCTGATGGCATGCCATGGAAGTTTATTCCTACTCAAAGAGAGGTTTTTCTTTACTTAACACCTTACTGCATGTATGCTGTTGCTGTATTTCCATCAGGAAATAGAATTATAACTTGTGCAAGTATTCATTGAGGAACTTTTACTTATAATTTCTTGGAATCATTAAGTTTACTTATATTATATTATTCTTTTAAAGTTCCATTCTGCTAGCTTGGAGAGAACTGTTGATTATCATATTAAATAAAAAAGTTTGGTTGTCACAATTTAATTTCTATAGAGACTGATATAGTATTTTCTGATCTGGTTCTAGTTGCATTTACGGTTAACACTTGCTAGATTGGTAATGTAGCATTATTTGGTTATTCTAATAGGTAAGAGTCAAACCTGGAGAAAGTGCCCTCGCATTTTATACGGCTGAAAACAAAAGTTCCACTCCAATAACCGGTGTTTCTACATATAATGTCACTCCTATGAAGGTAATGACTTGCGATGAATTTTCTGTTATGTTGTATATGGAGACAAATTCTTCATGGTCTTTCTACTATATGATGAGAGCATAATGGCATTTTTTGCTTTTCCTGCCGTTGGAAGTCTTTTGTGTTTCCCTTTTCTGCTGAACTCATATAGTTGCCTTCGGAGATTAACTTTGATTTCTTTCATAGAGCTACCCAAAGTAGCAATTTTAGGGAGGGAAAACGTATAAATCATAAACTCTCTTATACAGGCTGCAGTGTACTTCAATAAAATACAATGCTTCTGTTTTGAGGAGCAGCGGCTTCTTCCTGGGGAGCAGATTGACATGCCTGTAAGTGGTTTCAAAAATAGTTCCTGGGGAACAGATTTACATGCATCTAAAATCTAAACAGTGTATTACTTGTATTGTAGGTATTCTTTTACATTGACCCAGAAATTGAGACCGACCCTAGAATGGATGGTGTCAATAACATAATATTATCATACACTTTCTTCAAGGTTTCTGAGGAGTGAGATCTCTTGAATGTTTACATGAGATTCAAATAACAAGCTTGCTACTTGCTACGACTAAAGGCAAACGATGCTTAGCACATCCATGAAGCTCAAGATATGATTACATATTTCTGGTGATTTGTGAAGGACTGAACTTCGTTTGTAATTCAAATTCAAAATAAAGATGAAATTACCTTTTCTCCCATAAGTTTGCGAAGTTCTTGATCGTTTCCAGAAGGGCTGTTAGAAAACTTTTCCGATCAAGTTTTGAACATTTGAGTTACCAGGGCATGAGGTTGTGAATTACACTGAATCTATTGTCTAAATTGTATTTGTATCATTCAGTATCACTTTGCATTATTAGTCACTTGTAGAACAGTTAAGATAGTTCAATATCTTGCTGAATCAGTGTTACTTCAGTGTCTTGACATTACAATGTGAAATGATAAAGTGAAGTAGTAAAAACCTTTTGATCAAATAACTTTATTATAAGTGGGCACATCGACTCAAATGCCGATTAGTCCTTCACTTTATGACATGGTAAAATAGTTGAATTGCACATTCATATCTTCTAACAGCAAAGTATCCAGGTAAGTGGGTATATTATCTTTGTCGCACAACAGTCCAAACATTTAATGATGCTTCAGGTTTGAACACTTTTTCCCTTTAAACCTTCATTGGGTAAAGATCAAAGGCATTAAGTGTCAAAATATACAAAATTCATATAATTCTAAACAATTTTTCTAGTTTTATTGTAATAGATTTACTCTTGGCTTCGTCCCAATTTACTATTAAATAAGGAAAATCTTATAGTATTTTTTATTTGGTGTTTAATTTTTGTCTAATTTGTTTTTTATAATAAATTTTAAATTTTTAAATTAAATATTAGGGTAAAAAACTCAAATAAACCAAGCTGAGAAGTTTATTACCCAAATCAGCCAAAACAAAAATTTTTTTAGCAATCCACCAATGACCATTTAAATATAATTCGAATCATATTGATTCGAACTACAAATGCATGTAATTCGAAACAACTTGCTTCGAATTACGTTTGAATGGATATGCATGTAATTCGAATCAAGTAGATTCGAATTAGAGAAGGCTAAATCGAATTGACTCGATTCGAATTAGTAGGCTCACGTGACTTTATGGAGTTCGAATCAACATGAGATTCAAATAACAAGCTTGCTACTTGCTACGACTCAAGGCAAACGATGCTTAGCACATCCATGAAGCTCAAGATATGATTACATATTTCTGGTGATTTGTGAAGGACTGAACTTCGTTTGTAATTCAAATTCAAAATAAAGATGAAATTACCTTTTCTCCCGTAAGTTTGCGAAGTTCTTGATCGTTTCCAGAAGGGCTGTTAGAAAACTTTTCCGATCAAGTTTTGAACATTTGAGTTACCAGGGCATGAGGTTGTGAATTACACTGAATCTATTGTCTAAATTGTATTTGTATCATTCGGTATCACTTTGCATTATTAGTCGCTTGTAGAACAGTTAAGATAGTTCAATATCTTGCTGAATCAGTGTTACTTCAGTGTCTTGACATTACAATGTGAAATGATAAAGTGAAGTAGTAAAAACCTTTTGATCAAATAACTTTATTATAAGTGGGCACATCGACTCAACTGCGATTACTCCTTCACTTTATGACATGGTAAAGCACATTCATATCTTCTAACAGCAAAGTATCCAGGTAAGTGGGTATATTATCTTTGTCGCACAACAGTCCAAACATTTAATGATGCTTCAGGTTTGAACACTTTTTCCCTTTAAACCTTCATTGGTTAAAGATCAAAGGCATTAAGTGTCAAAATATACAAAATTCATATAATTCTAAACAATTTTTCTCGTTTTGTTGTAATAGATTAACTCTTGGCTTCGTCCTAATTTACTATTAAATAAGGAAAATTTTATAGTATTTTTTATTTGGTGTTTAATTTTTGTCTAATTTATTTTTTATAATAAATTTTAAATTTTTAAATTAAATATTAATTATTTTACTTTTTTGACAATTAGCTTTTAGATATGAGCAATGCTAGGGGGCCAGCAACTTTTGTGATTGGTAGCCATCAAATAGCCATTAATGATGATCTAATGGTGTGAGATTTCATCCAATGACTCACATTTTTCTGCTGGCTACATGCTGGCTAAAATTCAACAAAACTGCTGGCCCCCTAAACTTTCCATTTAGATAATATGGCAAACAACATTAAATAAAGCGTAATAACAAATAACAGAAAAGAGAGAGTTGAACCAACTTGAATTAGTCGTAATAGATTACCCCTTAATTTGTCAGATTTGGAGACATCGTAAGAAAGAAAAAAAAGAGAGTTAATAATTTAATGTATGAAAATAAATGAATAAATACATGATACAATACAACTTTTAGATAGAAATGTGCCAAATTAAAAAGCAAATTGACCCATATTTTAAATAAGTCAAAAAAATATTAGTTCGACTCGACTTGCTTGAGCTAACAAGTTAAAGGGTTTTAATTGTTTGACTTTTACAAAAAAAAAAAAACAAATAATACTACATAATTTTAAGAATTTTTTATTTAATATCCATACAAATAAAACATTATCATACATTCATATATTTTCATAGTAAGTTATTTAAAATCTAAAAAATTAATTAACAAATCTATAACAAAAATAGTGTATAATATAAACACAGCAAATTTTATATATCAAAAATTAAAAAAGGAGTCGGACGAAACAACCCGTGCCTACTTGATCCAAGACTGTTTCGTCTCATAAGTTATTTAAACCAAGCCGAATTGACCCGTTTTTAAACAAGTCGTTTCTTTTTACAAGCGAACCGACGAACCCACAAAATATAGCTCATTTTAACGACTCTACTTTTAGAATATATTTTGTATCATCAACCATTATAGGGGAGTAAAAAGTATGGTTCTGAAAATTGAACCGGATCGGTCGGTTTAACCGGATTAATCGAAAACTGGTCACCTAACCGATCTGGGTAAGGCCAGAAACTGCTTGGCAAAAAATCGGTGAAAAACCGGTCGAATCGGCGGTTAACCGATGAACCGGTAAAATCGTCCGATTTTTTAGCGGGTTTTTGGTTTGAAAGTAACACCTTTAAACGGCGTCGTTTTGTCTCTTAAAAAAAAAAGAGAAAGGCTAAAGCTAAACATAAACGAAGCTGAACCCTAATCACCCAGAAGAGGAATCAGCACCCACAGGCCACAGCAACTCATCTCTCCTCTCTTCGCAGTTGCATAGCCACCACCACTAATCGAGCAGCCCACCGCCATCGCCAACGCATCCCGCAGTCACAGCAGCGACGGGTTTGACCACCGCAGCCACCACCGCGTCCTCTTTCGTCGCCGAGCTCGCCTCCTCTTTCGTTGCCGTTACTCGCCGCCGATAAGTAATACTCTGTTATTCACTTATTCCTCGTCGCTGTCTTCTGATTTTCTGTGCATGATTTTCTGATTTATTTGTTTGCTGGATTCAATATTTTGATTTATTTGTTATCTGTTCATGATTTATTTGTTTGCTGGATTCATGATTTTGATTTTTGATTTTCTGAGGTTATTTGATTATGATTTATTTGTTTGTTGCTTCATGATTTTGGTTGCTGAATTATTTATTTGTTCACGGTTTTCTGAGGTTATTTTTTGTTTTTGATTTTCTGATTGTTACAGATGGAACAATCACAAAGTAACCCACAACCACAAGATAATGCTGTTCAAGATTCTCAAACTGGTTCATCTAGAGGTAAATCTGATCCAACTTGGCAATATTTTACAGTGAAGTATGACAAAAATAACAAGGCTCAATATACATGTATTTTCTGCTTGAATACTTACAATGGAGGGGGGATATATAGAATGAAATATCATCTTGCAAAAATATCTGGACAAATTAAAGTTTGTAACAAAGTAATTGAAGATGTTGAACTTCAATTCAAAAGGCTTTTGGAGGAAAACAAAAAAAATAAGGCAGAAAAAAGAAAATTTACAAGTGATTGTTATGATGTGGAAACACAAGCGGAAGAAGAGTGTGAAGCGCCTAATCCTGTACAACCTTCGGCTCCTGCAACAATGGGAGACAAAAGAAAGAGAAGAGTTATTGCTGCTAATATTAAGTTATGGATAATTTATTATGTGAAATTTTAAATTTTATTAAGTTAGAAATTATTGAATTTATATATTTAAAATTATTTTTAAATTTTTTAATAATTTTATTTAATATTTAATTAAATCGGTTGAACTCCGATTGAATTCCGGTCGAACCAATGAATTATTGAACCAGTAACTTCACCGGTTTATTGACCAATCCGATTTTCACAACCTTAGTAAAAACTAAAAAGTGGTTCCATTTAAAGTGCTTTGCTATATTCAAGCATTAGTATCTTTATCATAAAATATTGTGGCTGTTATTAAGACTTTATTGTGTGACAATCCTTTATATTTTACCAGATCGAAAATAGAATTATGTTTCCACTTTAAAATTTGCCATAAAAAGATCTTTATTTCTATCCTATTTTCAACGATCATTTTTTTCATTTTCATCTTTATCTTCGGATATATCCACAGATATCCATTGTCATCACTAGTTAAAATATGTATTCCGCTAAAGATTGAATTACAAGAAAACAAAAGCATTGGCACTCACTAATTAATGGCGGTAGTGAACTGAATTTGCTTACTAATGCAGTGTTGATAAGAATGGTGGTTAGTTGAGATATAATGGTCAGATTCTGTTAAAATGGGGTCAAATCCATTGTCAAACTTGAAAAGAGAGAGGTGCACTAATTTGTTAAAGTCTTATTGAAGGCTTTATCATTTATATATATAGACACCCCACAACTTCAAGTGCAAGCATTATAAATTTATAATGTTACCTTTGTATTTATTAGGTTGATTTTCCATTTTTCAACCTAACGAATTGGACGACATTTTGCTTACCCTTAACAAAGCCAAAATCAATTTAATCCTTTTAGCCTTTTTACTTAACGGCTTCAAGAAGAAACATTTGAAAGCTGGTTGTTAACAACCTCTTGGTCCTTAATTACTTTTTTTGAGCTTTCTTAATTCTTGTTAGGTGTGTCTCATGCTGTGGAAATGAAAGTGACTAATAGCTCCAACCATGTGCTTGAGTCAATCACATAAAACTTCAATTTCACATATGTGAGTATATGTTTGTAAGTATTGAAAACAAAACTTAGAATATGATGCAATTTCAATATAATAATCTGTGTGTCGACCCAAGTGATCATCATCATCATTTTTATTATTGTCTTTTTAATGGGAATTGGAGAAAGAAAGAATTTTTCAGAGTAAAAAGATAAATGAAATGCATTTGAATTGGCGTCATATAGTTAATGTTCATTGCACTTGAGGAATGTGAAGATTAACTCATTGATTAATAAGTGAAAATACAGAGTGTAAGTGTGTAACGCAAGTTATATATCAGCATGGTAAATTATAAGTGGACATGCATTCTGTACAAGAGTATAATCTTTTGGTGGATTTGAAGTATTTAATTTTTCCCATTTCAAATTACTCTCTCACTTTTTGGATAAATTTTTATTTGTCTTGCAGTTTGTAAGCTTAGATAAGAAATTTAAAAAATTCATAAATATCAGAAACAGAATTGGCCCTTTAAGAAAACATTGGAAACCAATTATTCTAAACTTATTTTTTAGTTATATTCTAAATCTCTTAAAACATTAAATGAATTCAATATCCTTTAAACATAAAATGTATCCAATGCGGGAATGTTTGGTGACTCGTGAGTGGTGTTGAATTTGTGGTCTTGATTGATTAGGAGTAATGTTAAATTTTAGATCCTTATTTTATGATTTGAATGAAGAAAAAATTTAAAAGGCCAACACTTTTATTAAAGTTTGGTCAGCACTTAACCAATAAAAAAAGAAAGTAATTTTATATCATTAAATATAATTTCACACTATTAAAAATATTAATAATAATTAATTAATGACTACAAATCACAAAATCTATTAACCTCTAACTTTCCTCTTGAATGAATGTTGTTTTTGAATTTTGATAGTATGATTAATCACTTAATTTTATCAAGAGGTTGTTCTGTCATTAAATATACTCTTTAGAATAGTGTCTCTTCCTCTTAGGCTAGCTTGATTTTGTTTGAACTTGACAAGACTAACAGTATTTTTTCTTTTGAAAATATTTAGCAACAAAAAAAATTAATAAAAAATAATCAAAATTATCTTATTTAATATTAAATAAAATAAAGTGTGAACCTTTTTTTTTTTATTTTTCATCATTATTGTTTTTCTTTTTGGTTATTTTGATTTCTTTACTTCTCTCCTTTGAAAGTCATATACGTACACTATTTAATTATTGAAAATAAAATCCAAATAACAACTTTCTTGTGATTAATAATACTAAGGAGAATAAATAACCATTTGTACCCATGAGAGATGAAAACGCTGACATTTGTACCCATGAAGGCTCGAAACTAATCTTGTACCTATGATAGATACCTTCCGTGTGACAAAAGTACCCTGACTTGGTTCTGAGCTTGGTTCGTGAGTTTCCGATCCTACGTGGCACTTCCTCCCTTATCTTCAACCCCTCTGTCTCTCTTACTCACACACTCTCTCTCTCCAAACCCCACTCATCACTCTTCAAACCCCACTCTGGCCCCTTCTTCCTCAACACTCACTCCCTCACCATCCACTCCGTCCTTCACGCCGACAAAGCCATCCTCTTCTCCCTCCCCACCACCTCTGACCCCATCAAGGACACCCTCCTCACTCTCATACTTTCCAACCACTCTTTCTTCATCCTCACCTTCTCCACCTCCCCTTCCTCTTTCGCACTCCAAATCCGGGATGGTACTTCTCAACCATCTCTTCATACCGGTCAACCAAGCCAGCCCAGTAAGTAGTAAGAATTCTCAAGGAAAACAACATCATCATCGTTTCCCTCGTCTTCATCTATCTCTTCCCCAGACTCATTCTCCTCTTCATCAATTATGGAAAAAAAAATTCAAACTTTGAAAAAAAATCAGGCACTCCACAAATCAGTAACACAAAAAATCAAAATGAAGAAGAAAAAGACCTGCGATTGAGGAACGCAGATATGAACGTGTTGGTAATATTTATTTACCAAATAAACGTTCTAATTTTTAACAACATCTCTCTCTTTCTCTGAATACAATTCTTCAATTAAGTTAAGCAAACGAAGCACCCATCTTTGTACAGAAGAGAGAGAAAGAACAAAGAAGAGATTGGAGTTTCCCTCAAAGGCACTGATGATGTCAACGCTGTCGATCTCGGGGAGCACCCACTCCTTCTTGGACCAGACGTCGGAGCCGTAGGGCCAGGTGGTGCGGCCGACGCAGGAATCGAAGAGGTTGCGCCAGTACTCGCCGTCAAACTTCTTGAGGGCGGTCATGTCGTGTTGGACGTCGAGGAGGCCGCCGGATTAAGAGCGGTAAACGATCTCATCGAGGGAGTAGGATTCGGTGGAGGAAGGGTCGGCGTTGATGGGGACGTAGCAGGCTGAGAAGAGGTTGTTGTGGGTGATGTTGTTGCGACGGGCTTCGTCACGGATGTTCTCGTCGGCAGGGCGGCGCTGCTTGGGGGAGGTGAGAAAAGTGGTGGGCTGGGATTGGGCCTTGATAGGGAAGTGGGTGGGCCTGGGCCTGGGGGGTTGGTGGGTTTTGAGGGGAAAAGGAAAAGATGCGTGGAAGAGGGAGGTAGAAAAAGCAGCAGCCATTGAGGGATTTAGAGTATGAAAGATGAGAAAGCAGCTCCTTTTTGTGATTTGTTCTTCTCCTTCATCTTCTTCCAACTTGAAGAACTGCTGCGACTTCCAAAATTTGCATCAGAGTTAAATCTGCGTGGTGACATTGCTGGGGTTATGAGTTATTTCTGGGTGCGCTTGAATTTCACCAATATTTCATTTTGGGGGTATGATTCGAATTGGGGAAGAAGATGAGCTAGGGTTTTCATTTCAAGCATTACCTTCATATAGAAACGTTCAGATCCACGTAGACAGGGCTTTGGGAGGTTCGGAGAGCCACGTAGGGTCCTACAAATCCGAAGCAAGTGCCAACCCAAGCCAGACTATTTTTGTTACACGGAGCCCATCTCTCATGGTTACAAAGTCAGTTTCCATCTACAATGAGTACAAATGTCAGCGTTCTGAACTCTCATGAATACAAATGGTCATTTATTCATATTAAGGATGACAAGAAATGCTTATCTTAGTAGTAGGATAAATCATTATTGTTGCGGTTTATTTTACGAGAATATTAGGAGATAATAATTTAAAATCAATTTATTTTAATATTTATAATTTTATTTATATAATATGTATAATTATATATTTATTATATTTAATATTATTTAAATACTCTAGCAATAATAATTACAAAAAATGTAAAAGAAAATAAATGATAATTAAAAAATATAAAATAAGATAATCCTGGATTGCTTACTTTGAATTAATTTTTTATTATATTCGAAAATCTTTTAAAGTAGCATTTTTATATGTCATAATAGAGTATAGTTATGATAAATCAATAAAAAATGACATTTGGAGTGTTATATTTTAATTTGTTAAACTTTGAAAGTAAAATGGCACCTTTTTTTATTGTCAAATCATAATATTTTATTCTAAAATAATATTATTTTACTTTATGTGAGAATATTAATAAGTAATTAAGAGAAGAGTTAGATACTAACTAAAACAAATATGAAAGAGATTGATTGAACTAAAATGTTATTTTCGTTTTAGTCAAATCATAATATTTATCCTAAAGTAACATTATTCTACTTCATTTGAGAATATACAAATATTTTATTAAGAAAAGAGTTAGCCATTAGAATAGATCTTAAAAGATTTTGAAATTAACAAAAAGAATCGAAAAGATTAAAAAAACTACGATTCTCTAAAAACTATTTCAATTATAAATAAATTCAACTGCTTAATAACAACTTCTTTATATAACTGAAATAAAACACTAATATTTTATTTAAAAAAATTAGTTAATGTTGACCCAAATACAAAATAAATATAAAAATAACATTTCTTAGCTAGGGGTGCACATGGCCTGGTTCGGTCTTAAGATCCGGTCCGGTCTCGAATATTTTAGGAGTTGATTTTGTGTAATTTTACCGGATTTAGGATCCAGGTAAGGATTTCAAAAATAGACCCGATCATTATTTCAAGCCGAGTCTGAGTCAAGGTGAACTCGATTTTCTTGGCCCATGTGCACCCTAAGAGAACTAAAAAAGATATATATGTTTTAAATTAATTTCAATATTATGTTATATTAATCATAAGTTTATTGTTTTATTTTTAATCATACTTGTTGAATTAAAAAATAAATTAAAGAAGCATCAAATTAGAATTTATGGACAAATTCAAGTTTAAATATGAATATCAACTTTTCGGTAAAAAATTTCTTCTTTATAAATAAGTGCATTATAAATAAGTTTCTTTATAAATAAGTTTTTTATAAATTATTGTTAAAATTTTAAAGACTCGATTTTTACCCGGTTTAGACCCGGTATAGTTGTGACAAAAAATATTTAAATTTTATCGGGTTTAGGACCGGGTTAAAATCTAAATAATAGACTCGGTGTATATTTAAGATCGAATCTAGATCAGGATAAACTCATTTTCACCCTGCACACGAACACTCCTACTCTTAACAATATATATTGCACCAAGGGCATATACTATTAGAAAAGAAAAAACTCAGCAAGATTAAAAGAGCTATTAACAACATAATTATATTATTGTTATTATAGATGTTGTTTAGCAGGTAAGAAATTTGTAATTTAATTATGAGATTCCAATCGATCGAGAAACAGGGATTTTAATTTCTCAATCAATCATAATATACAAGAANTACAATAACAGCATATATAGATGTGTATGTGAAGAAGCTGAGGCATGCGGCATTGGTAGGATTATTATTATTATAATATAGAGAGGTTGAAAGCGTCTCTTTGGTTGGATTGACGGCTTCAGCAAGAAACATTTGAAAACGGGCTATTAACAACCTCTTCTTCATCACTCTTTATTTGCTCTTTCAAAAGTAATGAATGTGACTCCTATCAATTGTCACAGATATCCCTTCAAATTAACTTTAACTCATTATTGTTCCTGCTAGCCTGAAACAATGTGTGTTATATATGTATGAATGTGGCTCGAATTATTTAACTTCAAAAGCTATAGCTAACTCAAATTAAAATGGAAGGGTTGTCTAAGACTTTTAAAATCTTTCGAGGTCTTATCTTTTTTAATGATGTACGACTTTAATAGTTGATAAAAAAAAAAAAACATGAATGTAAGTTTAATACTGTGAATATGAGGATATTTAGATGATTGAGTGGATATACTAAAATTTATGACAGGACACTTATTGTGTATATATGTGATTGTTGTATCAAGAAATAAAGTTGGTTCTTATGGGAAAAAAAAAAAAGAAACGTGGAAGAGTCTTCCAATGATGAACAACATTGAAATTAGTGGGAAATAGATTATTTCTAGTTGCTAATAATATAATACAGTAGATCTTTATCTTCATTTGTATCCGATTTGCTACTTCTTTTGCAAATTTAAAATACTTTTCTTTTGTGTGTGAAAACTGTCAAGCAACCAACGATGATGATTACATTTGTTTGTTAAAATATAACAGAGTAGACACTTAATTCGATGGTCTTATAACGTTTAGACCATTAAATGGTTTTATAACAAAACATATTTTTTAAGTTTTTTTATAATTATTAAATAATTTTTATCTAATTTTAATTATAAATTAATCTCATATATTTTATTTAATTATAAAAACTATTTTTTATTTTATAAATTATTATTTTATCATTCATCTATCATGTTTATTAATAATTAAAAACTAAAATAATAACAAATTCGATCTTTTATTAATCGTAATAAATATTTTGCAATCTTAATCGATGATGATTTTATCATTGATCCGTTATATACATATTAGATTGGAAAAATAGTGTTAGAAATTCAACCCATTAGAATTGATACACAATCAATTGAATTTTGCAAAGCATGTGGGATTAATTTTTTTTTTTGAAGAAAGTGAGCTCACACATTAGAGTGGAGTAAACATGAAAGGATAACAAAACAGAAAACAAAATAAAGAGACATAACTCTGGGATAGAATCCGTTGTCATCTCCGGCATGTGGGGTTAGTTAATTCAATCGATTGAAATCACCAAAACAATCTGGGTTTAGTTAATTCAATCGATTGGTTCTATTACTCAATCGATTGACTTACGCTATTAAAATGATATATGAAAGTTTAATTGATTGAAGTTTGTACGCGACTAATAGTATTTTCCAGTTCAGTCGATTGGTATGAGCATTCAATCGATTTAAATGTGACGTGAATAAGGGTTTTTCCTACATTCAATCAATTGGTATAATAATACAATCGATTGAATTTTGATATGCACTATATATTAAGCCTGATAACTATCCGTGTTCAGCCTCCCTCCCCTTTTTAAATTTTACAACTTTATTTCTGCATAACCTTTCTTCTCTCTCTAAATCCACAAAACTTATCTCTTCTTCTTCTCCAATCTCATCAACATTCACTCCAAACTACATACATATTATTAATCCTCATCCAAATCCTTACAAAACCCTCCAAACCAATATTCTCAAAATGGCCAGAATTAAAAACGCAAACAGAGTTAGAATTGAGGTGAAAGTTCTGCATTCACTAATTTATAACCTTAATATTAAAGAAAAGATAAGATTAGAGTATCTAAATCAAAATAAAATCTTAAAAATTGAAGATAAAATTTTAAAGATAAGATAGATGGATAATAAAATAATAATTTATAAACATGAGTTGCAAAATTGAGAACGGCGTAACATATAATGTAGTGCACAATTCAATCGATTGGATAACATAACCAATCGATTGAATTGTGAAAATTCATATTACTTTGAAGACTTAAATCGATTGTGTAACACAACCAATAATTAAATTGTGAGACCTTATATTGCTTTGAAGCCTTCAATCGATTGGGTAACATGAACAATCGATTGAATTAGAAAAAACCCACATTCTAATCATCGTTCAATCAATTGTATAAAAATTACAATTGATTAATTTTTGAGAAAATCATACTATTGTTCAACATTCAATCGATTGTTTTGTGGAAACCTGAATTTCAATTGATTGAATTATGAAAAATCTGAAATTCAATCGATTGTTTTATTAATCCAATCGATTGATTTTATAAGAAACACGATTTCACAACCCTATACGAATGTAACGGATCAAAAATAAAATTTTAATCGATTAGAATTGCCAAAAAATTATTACAATTAATGGAAGATTTAATTCGTTATTTTTTTTATTATGATAAATAAATAATAAAATAATAATTAGAAACTCATATATATTATTATGTACTTTTGCCCTATACAAGTAGAAAGTAAATATTAATATTTTAAAATTGATAATGTCATTCTTAATTTAAAGATGTTATTCTCTGATATATATATATAAAAAACAAATTTATAGCAATTTTTAATTTGTTATCTGACTGAGAGATCAATTTGTAACAGTAGTAGTATTCAAAACTGTGTTTGAATGTGTCTTCAGAAACATTATTATTAGTTTTACTCATTAATACTTAAAGTGAAACAGACAAATATTGTTGTTATTAATCAAACAACAGATCAGACACATAAGAGTCTCTCTTCTCCAAATAATTTATTATGAAATCCAAGGTGCTACATTATTTATTAATTAATGTGAATTGGGGCAGCAAGTATATGTTAATTCCTCACATAATAACATAATACTATAGGTATATAATAGGATTTCATTTGAGAAACGAGGAATTTATGAGGGGGTTGAGACTTGAGAGGGAGGTTTAATCAGAAAGTTTGGTGCAAAAGAGAGCATGAAAATCCTAGAGCATGCTGGTGATGTGGCAACAGAATAATGAAAAAGAAAATTATTATTATTCAGAAAATTACCAACCTCCAAACTTGTTCCCTTTTTCCCACTATTTATATGCTCTCCTATCTCCTCTCCTCTCCTCAGTAGCTGCCACACACACACGTATTATTTATGGAGAAAGCTAGCACTAAATCTTCTTTGAAGGTTGGGAATTAAATTAATGAATATAATAATAGTATTTTCATTCTTTAATTTATGTTATGTTATGTTATGTTTTCTTTACCCTCCCTCTTATATTCTTAAGCCTAACAGTAGTGTATATATTATGAAATTCAATTCTAGCTAACTGTTATTACTTGTTTTCCATGCATGGCTAAATTAGTTTGTGAAGAACACTTCACAGTCTACTGCAGCTCAATGGAGCATTACTAATAATAATGCTAGAGGAATGGTGAGACATATATATTGGTTCATCATTATTGTTATATTTTTAGTTTCATCATAAAATAATAAAATTGATCTTCCATGGAATATATAATAATAATAATAATAATGTATATATACACGTAAATCTAGTATAACTACATTATAATGATTACATTAACTATGTAAGTGTTGTTAAAATTAAATTTTTTTTATATTTTGATAATTTTTTTTAAGCAACAATTTTAAAAAAATGTTGTTTAACAATAAAAAAAATATTACTTTAATTTTAACAATATTTTTTAAAATACTATAATCATCGTAACATAGTCATATTAAAATAACTCATATATATAATTTGCAACTCCAATTTTTAATTAAGAGAAGCTAGCTAAGTTATTGATGATTTATGTATTAAGATACTTCTTCTGCACTTGTATGTCCCAGCCCATCATCTTAGTTCTTAAGGTTGAAGTTATGAGAGTGTAAAGTGTCAACTATGTCACATCTTAACAACACTGAAAGAAATTCTTATAAGAGAATATATATGTTACTTGACTTTACTAGATGGTCATGATGCAACAATTTTAATTTCAATTAATTACCACCTTATTAGCTTGTGGCACAAATAAACTAACTATTCACTGAATCACTGTTTTATCACACTCGCGTGCAGGAAATTATTATTTAGATAGATAAAATAAAGAGAAAATTACACTCCCCTCCCTTGCGAGATGCTAAAATGATACTCTCTTCTCCTCTATTTTATAAATGTACATTTCCTTCCTTCTAACTTTTAAAAAACCTCCTCTTTAATTCATTTTAAACTTTTTGTGTTAACTAATGTTAACTTTATCCATTTTTAAGAAAAAATAAATTATTTTTTAAAAAAATACCTATTAATAAAAAAATTATTTTTTATCATTAAATTTTGCTTACCAAAATATCTTTTAATAAATTATTCTTTTATTGATTTTTAATAATAAAAAATAAAATTTTTGTTAATGAGTATTTTTTTAAAAAATAATTTATTTTTTCTTAAAAAATGGATAAAGTTAATATTAGTTAACACAAATTTAAAATTGATTAAAGAGGAAATTTTTTAAAAGTTAAAAGAGAAGAGAATATATATTTATAAAATAGAGAAGAGGAAAGTGTCATTTTAGCATCTCGCAGGAGAGGAGAGTGGAATTTCTCTAAAATAAAAGCCCGTTCTCATGCATGCAACCGCATCTTATTATATTGGTTACTAATTAGTATCCCATTATTCTACCTTTCCAATATATATCAAAGTATTAGTTGTCTCTTACTTCATTCACGCAGTGCACCAAACAAATTTATCCATGCATTTTTGTCCTTCTCATTTGATTCTTTTTTTTATAATTTTATTTTATAGATTCTAGTAGTTTTGGTTCACTTCTATAAATAGAACGGAATTCATATTTCTAAGTAAAGTTTAAGAAAATATATATGGCGTTATCAATTTTCCTCGTCTTAGATAGTGGATTTTTTTCGGTGAAAAAAATTGGATATTATCCAATGTTTAATCTAACTTTTTATTACTTTTTCTCTTTTATTTAATTTTGGTCTTATTTAAAAAATTAAAAAAAAAAATCACATTTTATTATCTCAAGTATTTTTTCCACCGTAAAAAATCCATTTCCACATAATTGTGACTTGTGCTAGCAGTGTATATAAAGTGGGCCCCCAGGTGTATAATCTTCATTTGGCCCCCCTAAATGATCAACTAATTATACTATAAACTTTGCATAAAATTAATGTTGGTCCCTTTTTGGATGGGGCTAGCTCCGACCCTGAATTGATGAGTGCATGCACACATGGAACAGGGCTTATATAAATTTACTCTTCTCACCGGAATATATATAATTAGTTTGTTAACATTAGACATGTGTGATCACTTCAACTTTCATTTCTCACTGATAGAATTGTGAACCATGCAGTCCTTTTCCATGACTTAGATCAAGTACATGCATCACCACAATATGGATCCCATAATAATAATAATAATAATAATAATAATAATAATAATAATAATATAAAAACTCACATATATTTATCTTTATGTAAAGTTGACAG
>NC_029787.2:123348090-123350646 GCF_000816755.2 Arachis ipaensis
TGTATGATAACTATATGATAATTTAGTCAAATTTATCAAATCATTTAACAGTTTTCAATTATCAACTTTACATAAAGACAATTATATATAAGTTTTCACTTAATAATAAGGTTTAATTATTCTGTTCGTCCCTATAGTTTTGCAAAATTTTCAATTAGATCTCTATACTTTTTTTCTTTTTAATTGAGTCTTTGCACCAAATTTTTTTTTAATTGGTCCCTATACTTTTTTTTCTTTTATTTAGATCTCTATATCAATTCCTTTTTTTAGTTGGGTCCCTATAAAATTAAGTCAATTACTACTAAGAGGGACTTAATTGAAAAAAAAAATAGTGTAGAGACCCAATTAAAAAGAAAAAAAAAAAGTATAGAGACCTAATTGAAAATTTTACGAAACCATAGGGACCAATAGAGTAATTAAACCTAATAATAATTACCTAATTTCATTATTATTAGTTATTTACGATGATGACTTACCATTCTTTGTCCATTGTCCTGTACATGATTGTTTTCTTTTAATATAAAGTAACGGTATTGTGACATCTAAAAGTAGACATGATTGTTATTATTGGATATATATATATGTTTGACAGGCAAGAGATGAAGTCAAAGATAGGTTCCAAGACAAGAATAACAAGGTTAGTTCCTACTTCATTATACCAATTTCTGGGTGTGTGATTAATTAATAATTATGTGTGTTGATGATGTATAGAGCTCATCATCACAGTCAAGGAAGTCATCTCCTCCAAAAGAAAATACAAAACCACAAGAATTCAAACTCCACACCCAAGAAAGAGCTGTGAAGCGCGCAATGTTCAACTATGCAGTAAGATTCATTCAAATATCTAACCTTTGCTCAAAATCAATATAATAGTGCTTTTTTTTGTGCCTAATAACTTTGCATGCACACCACATACAGGTCACTACAAAATTTTATCTCATGGAGATACAAAAGAGACAAGCAGAGAAGTTGCAGAAAGTATTTAATACTCCCTTCATTTTAAAATAATTAACATTTTGACTTTTTTTTATATGAAAAAGTTAATGTAGTGCTTAAACTTATTTTACATCTAAATACATTAGTTTTTCAATATATAAAAAAAAAGTCAAAGCCGTTATTAAAATTTACATAAATTAAAGATTATATTAAAGAAATAATCCGTTCCAATATATATAAAAATATGATGGAGCAGATGATTGAAGAAGAAGAGATTCGGATGCTAAGGAAGGAAATGGTTCCAAGAGCTCAATTGATGCCTTATTTTGATAAGCCTTTTTCCCCACAAAGGTATACTTAAAAAGAACAAGTGAACGGCATTTATATATTATCTTAAACAAAAATATTATTTATACACTAAAATCAGCTATTAAAATCAGGTATCAATATATTTGTGTATAAATACATGTATGGTTTAATTTATTTTTAATGTGTATTTATATTCCAGCATATATTTTATATTATGACTAATTTTAGTGGCTGATTTTGCTGTACACATAGCATAACTCTATGTTAAAATGTAATCAATAATCTGAATTGTTAATAATAATAATATAGCAGGTCAAATAATAAGACAGTGGGAAGTAAAGAATCATATTCATGCTTGCACATGATGAGTAGCAAGTGCTTGAGGTGCTGCACCTTGGGTAACGAATTCCACAACTTGCACCACTCTCTAAAGCCCGTCAACTAACACCTTCAATTGCCCTTATTCCATGCATCAATGTTGTACACTATAGAAACCAACCTTCAGATTTTTGTACTATACCATGCATGCCACCATAACCTAGTTGTTCCACTTAATTAGGCCCCGCAATGTTTTTTATTTTCTTTCTTTTTTTTTTTAAATAAAGACGAATCATGTTTTGATTGTGTCATTTAATTGGATGATATTGGTTCTTCAGATTAATTACCATGCCTTGTATTGTACCAATTGGAAAACAAGTGATGATGATGATGATGATGAATAGAATCATTACAGCTATTTTGATGTCTTGTATCTTCTTGTACAGTTTAATTTACTTCCTTCCTACTAATCTTGATTTTAAGCAATTCCTTTGCTCTAAACCATTGCTCTCCTTCAGAGTTACTGTGTACGAAACATTTGACTCCACTATTATTTGAGACGTATATATGCTTGAAAGCATTTGGGATAATTATAAGAGTTTAATTTTCAGTATGTAATTATCTAATTTTTAAATAGTTATTTACGTAATTAATAATAATNACTATATCAATTATTATTAATCTAAAGTATAATGCTATCAATTATATTATTTCGGCACTAGTATTTTTTTAATATACAATATCCATTTTAGAGTGTGTGTGTGTGTGTTCCTTTTTTATTATTTTTTGGCATTGGTTATGCTCCAATGCGTCTGGAGCATGGGCTTAGCCAAATGGGCTACTTTGAAATGAGATGGGCTACTACTTTACATTCATTTATGACAAATGAGCTGCAGCCTGCGACACAGGTTTTGCCTTTGTACGATGAGTTTGCAACTACAAGTTTGATTGAGTGACTAAAAATATATTGTCTCTTGTTTACCAAAATATATA
>NC_029787.2:123350700-123367458 GCF_000816755.2 Arachis ipaensis
ATTGCACCAGATTTTAAATTTTAAAGATGATAAAGTAATAAATAAAATTCTTAGATGTGAGTGTGTAATGTGTGTAAATATGTAACTAATTTTGATGATTGATGTTAGTATATACTCAGTATATTTGATCTATCTATATATCCATTAAGACTACAACTTTTTAGTGTGTGAAATAGTTAATCTACGGTAACGAGTTATAGCTCAAATGACATAGTCTCCTTATACTCACTTAAGACGTACCAGGTTCAAGTTTTCCTATCTTTGGTAAATTATTTAGTCAACGAGCTATAACTCAAATGACATATATCATTTTTCCATATTTACCTAAGAGTATCTTTGGTAAAAAAATGAAAGAAATAGTTAATCTATGTTTTGATAACATTTTTAATATTATTATATATTGTGCGTGGAATGGAAGTGCTTTAACGTATTTGAGTTTGTTTGTGTTTGCTACACACATTTGATTGAGATGGATAGATATAGAGAGAACAAGAGTAGTGTTTCATTTTCTGTACTGAATGGATGTACTTTGCCGAAAGTGGCATGCATTCAGCCTCAGCTTACAGCTTTAAATGAATGTGGTGGTGCATGGTGATTTGTGTCACCAGAAATATATGAGTGATAGTGACTCTTCACCTATAAATATGCAATTGCATTTCAGGATCATGTTTTCTTAGCCCTACACCCTATAACTCTCTCACTACTTCCATAGGATACCTCTCAAAGATTCTCATCATATTACATTCTCATTGCCAAAACACAAATCAAGCTTGCTTAAATTTTAAATGAATGTAATTTAATAGCGCAAGGCCGTAGCAGATAAATACTTAAAAAGAATAAACATATTTCAAACGTAATATTTATTTTTTTTATTAATAAGAAATTACCTATCTTGTTTGGTTTATTTTGGCGAATCAATCCAGCCAAAGGGTGGAGCGTGCCGTTAGGTATATCTTATGTTAATGTATTCATACGTCACATTTCAATATCAAAATAAACAGCAAATTAGTTCTTATCTATTATTTTCAAAAGCAATGGTTTTGACGGAAAAAAAAAAGGTGACAAAATATGCCATATTGCCATCAACATTCTTTAACTAAGGAAATCTATTCTTGTGCAACTGGAGCTGGTTATGGTACTATTTTCAAACAGCAGTTGAAGAAGTTCAAAGTCAAACTAACTATTTTGTATGTAAATAATGCTATGATTATGTCTGTATTCAAAAGTAGCTATAGGTTGAAGCTACCGATCATTTGACAAATTATGTAAGTATAAGACTTTAGGTACTCACATCTCAACACTCATGCCATAAAATCAAAATGTAAGCATTGATAAAAGTTGAAATTATGGGATATGTGCCACGCTCTAGCAATAATAGCGATTAATTTCTTTTGACAATAAACCACAATGTCCCGTCTTTATAGCGATTATAATGGCATTTTTCCGATTGTGCTTGTCAATTTAAATTTTATAATATAAATTAATGTTGTTCTTGGGCCTGTGAGCGACCACGTTACCTAATTATTTGGCTGATCTAAAGTCTAAAAAGCAAAATATAATGTAGCCAATAATAGTATAGTGTATAGTTTCCTATTCTAACTTGTACAATGTTTCCCTTAGACCAATTCAAGAGTCATTGGCAGAGGCAGAGCAGCATTATTATTCTTATCATATCAATATAACAACTCACCATTCAAAATTTCAAATTTAACCTTATAATGCAACACAATACGTACACCTCTGCCAAACAACATTTTATTATGAAGGTATATCATAATAAGTGTAAGTAATATACAAAATCCTAATTGGAATTTTCAACCCTTGGTTCTGATAATGGTAATGGAGCCTCTACCCTGGGTGTGAATCCTAGTAAGTGCTGTAACAACTTTTCCTGAAATGCCATAACCACTACGAGCTGAAATGCATGCATATGGATGAGTGCTTGATAAGTTAGCAACAGGATGTGGAATTGGCTTTGATGGACTCATTAGCATTTGGTTGTTTATGTCTTTCAGTGTTGTTTCCCCTTCTACTCCTCCTGCCTTTACTAGCTCAAATGGGTATGCTATTTTCTTCCAATGACCCTCTTTGATGGATACATATCACATGAAACAAAAAATAATAAGGCCATAAAGACCTAACTAATAGGTTGAAAAGCAAAGCAAGAAAGAAAGTTTGCACAAGTGTGAAAGGTTTGGTACTTGAATTTGAAGCTGAAGCATTATTTGCATCTGATTCTCTAGGTGAAAGGCTCCTCTGAGCAGGTTCATTTTGTAAAGATGCTGGTGATGATGATGGCAGGTTCCTATTGCTGAATTCTTTACTCTCTTTGTGGAAATTACCTGCAGTGTTTCATGGATAAGTATATGTTTCAGTTACAATTACAATGACTAATACCAAAGTTCATACCATGAAGGATTTGTGGTGTTGTGGATGAACAAAATGTTGGAAATAGATCTTCCTCATCAACCAAATAATGGTCCATCATCTGTCATAATTGAATGACTTAGAGAATGGAGAAAACAACAAAGGCATGCATATATCACTAAATAAGTTATAACCTTTTGATTTTGGGAGTAGGATGGTAAATTGTTGTGGTTGCACCAAATTCCCCAGCCTGCAATAGCATCTTCAAGGTACCCACTTGATGTATCTGATGAAAACCATGAATCAGCTTCAGCTGCACCAAACAACAACATAATAAGCAAAATTAACATCACAAATTAGAAAAGGAACATGTATCATCATGTATGTAATTATGTCATACCAAGAGAGAGATCTGAGTGAGTTACTCCAATGTCCAATTCCATGGAATTGAGGGCAATGCAGTGACAAGTCACAAGTGACAAGTGAGAACAGAGCACAGGAAATTAATATGTGGTATATAATATATAAGTACTAATAAGTAGTGAATGCAGGTTAGTGTAAAACATTCATATATGTGAACAAAAAGACTACTGTGTTACACTTTAAGCTTTAAGAAAATTAAATTATTGTAATGGGTCCACTTTTATAGCTCTGAAAATACCCACCTACCTAACCTTAACATTAGTCAATGCAAATCAACATAATAAATGGACCACACTAAATAAAGTTTAATTTTTTCGATCACGCAATGTGCTACAATTTTAATTAATTGATTAATTAGTTTTTGGTCTGGATTACATGATACGGATGAAGCTAGGCCTTTTAATTATTAATTCACAAAAAAATGAAGACAAGCTTTTTGGTCTCCTCTAAATTATTCAGCTTTATGTATGGTGGATGCTAGAACAAGAGAAACAGTGAAACATGATGATAAGACTAAAAAAAGGTACTATCTTAACTTGATCTCAAGGCAACTTTGATGGCAGCATCTTCCTTCTTTAATTCTTTGTCTACTTCATTCCATGTGTTGACTAAACAAACACATGAAGAAGCACCCTATGGATGTATATGTGCCTTCTTTCTTTTCCCTTTTTTCTTTTTCTAAATTTAACTTATCTTTTTTTTTTAATTTTATGAATACTTTAAGTTTAAGTTAATTAATGTTTATGTACAATTTTTATTATAATTAGTTGTTTTATACAAATTGAAAACAAGTTAAGCCCCACCCATAAAGCTTGAATTAACAATATTACTAAAGTTATAAATTGTTATTGAGAATAATACATATTTACTGAATGCCAGCCAACAAAAAAAATATATATTAAAAAGAAAGTATTAAATCATACAAGAAGTTCTTTATTTTGATATAACACCTTTTTTTTGTGAAGAATAAGATTCAATACTATACCTGCTATGTACAGATCTTTTTCTCTTTGTTATAAAGATCCAAAGCATGCATTGATTGCAGTTTTCTTTTAATTCCTGTTTTTGAAAGACAAGAAGGGTGCAGTAAAAAATAAAATAAAGACAAGTCAAGGAAAGAAATGCATGTTACATTAGTCACCAAATTCTTTGTTTTTTGTGTAGCTCTCATCATTTTAGCCTTATTGTTTTCTTTGATATTTTTGCTTTATTTATTAGTTTAATTTTATAATTTAAGTGGGTAAGGTAGGTGGTTATACTGTTTAGTATTTACTAGTGTAAGAGTAGATCAGAATTGGTGGTTGATTTGCAGTAATATAAATGTATGGGAAATGTGAAAAGAGGAAAAAGTAAAAGAAAAAGAAAAAGAAAAGTAGAGAAAATTAAATGAAACCTGGACTCATTAGACACCGCAAAAAGGAACAAAAGAAATTTGCAATAGGAAATATATACTTGATTTCCCTTTTTCTCATCATTCTTTAAATTATCACAAATCTGTATGAACAGGAAAATATGCAACTCAAGGGAAAGATTACATAACCCTTATGTTTACAATATATAGTCAAAATTAAAGTTAATTTTGTAATTGCATCATTGTTTATGCTGGTGCACCAAGCCGTACATCCTTAAAATTTATACTACTACTACCCCCAAAACTAATAAGTAGAAAGTTTTTTCTTTCTTGTGGTTTTGTGTAATAGGCTTTTTTTCAAGGCTTTTTGGTCATGGAAGTTTATATGTTTAGAAAAATATAGGGACCAAAATAAATTTTTTTTTTTTCGTAGAAGGAACCAAAATATTTAAGTCCGAGCAAAAGAACAACTAATCTGGGCCCTTACACCAATTTCATGGGCTTATTTTGATGGTACTGAGCATATAATTAGTAATACTATTCAAGCCCATCTCCAAATAAACCCCCTCCAGATGTATCTGCAAAAAAATAAGGCCCAACAACAAGTTCTTTGAGACTCTGATACTAAAATTTAGAGATATTCATGAATGAATTTTGCTACATTCCAAAGAAAGTATCAACTATCAGGTCTTAGATCTTTTCTTAAGAGGAGTATAGAGAACTGACTCGTCTCTCACGATGGAGAGAACTCTCTCTTACTAGGAGAGCTCCTCAGAACACCAGGTTCTGCTTCCTGAAACCTTGACTCCTTCAATATTTTCTTATCCGAACCATCTTTTTTTCAAACTTTTGTACCTTAACCAAATTCAAACACCTTACCCCAACATCTACTTCCTACATCATTTCATCTCCAACCATTACACTGCCATTATCTTTAACCCCTTTCTAGCCATAGCTTCACATCTGTTTATGCTACAAGCTTGTATGGGCAGTAAACATTCATATCGGCTAATCTTTCTTCTTTCAACTTAATCCTCTCCCTCATCCAGCATTTAGAGTGCCGATCATCCTTGGTATCTTATATATATTATATATATTATCGCGCTAGCCAATATAGATATAAGTAACTATACGGTCCAGATACACATTACCTAGCCTTAAATCCCATATATCCCTGTACTCTCAGCTAAACTCTACCTTTTCCTAAACTACCTCTTATTATGGCCAGACCAAATATGGAAATCGAACCCATAGAAGGCACCACCATCACCCTGAACCTGCAACCCAGTCCTGACTTCAAGCCAAAATTGCTTCAATCTGATTGGCCGAATCATTACAGACAAAGAACTCAAGTTTAGAGCCATCAAAAACTCTATACTTGGCATGTGGGGCAATCCCAAAGATGTCTCAATATCCGAAGTGGAGAAAAACAAAATGCTTATAAGCTTTAAGCACAGCAAATTAGGGATGAGATTCCATAGAAATGGCCCATGGAATGTAAGAGGGAATATGTTGAACCTTCAAAGATGGTTGTACGATGAATCTGTTCTTGATGTAAGACGTGACCACGTGGAGTTCTGGATCCAAGTTCATGGCATACCAGTTGAGCTTTTTAATAAAGGAACGGTAAAGACAATTGGAGAACTCATCCGAATAGTAGAAGAAGTAGAGGATTTGTGTGGTTCAATGATTAAATTTTATTAGCAGGAATATTGTTCTTAGGAATATAATACCTAGGAAAAGATTACTTAAAATATAAGATATTTATGTTTGTTTATAAAATTTAATGTTTTGGAATGTTATGTAATAATCCTAGGAATGAATAAATTTTTGTTTGGTTGAGTTTAAATTTTTTAGTCATATTATGTTAAAATTATCCTTACTCATTCAAATTAAAATATTAATGATTAAAAATTAAATATAAAGCTAATTAAATATTATTATTTTTGTACATTAATTTTTTCTAATTTACAAAATATCTCTAATAATAAATTTACTAAAACACCCCTAATAATAAATATGTTTAGCTAAAATTATTATTGATTCTAAATTTTTAGAATTTACTAAAATACTCCTAATATTAAATATCTTCAATTAAATTATTATTGATTCTAAATTTTTAGAATTTACTAAAATACTCCTAATATTAAATATCTTCAATTAAATTATTATTGATTCTAAATTTTTAGAATTTACTAAAATACTCCTAATATTAAATATCTTCAATTAAATTATTATTGATTCTAAATTTTACTTAATAACAATATGTTTAATTAAAATTATTATTTTTTTACATTTTAAATTTACAAAAATACTTCTAATAAAAAATTTACAAAAATACCCTTAATAAAAATATGTTTAATTAAAATTATTATCAATTCTAATCTTTTCAAATTTACTAAAATACCCCTAATATCAAATATATTCAATTAAAATTAACATTATCACAATTAAATTTACTAAAAAAGCATTACTATTATCCAAATGAAAGTTACAAAGAAGTCTCAAAAGTAACAAATTACTAGCACTAATAAGCATACATGCACAACTCTTATACAAGAACACAAATACATCAACAAAATAAAATCAATATTACGACAGACAGCCTCACACATAGAAAAATTATTATAATTATCGAGCGTGATGTCTTCTCCTCCATTAGTTCCACAAGTTGATCTCTCCATCTACCCTAAGCATCACTCGTCTCAATATGGTGGATCGTCTTACCATCTACTCCAAGTATATTTTGATCTTCTATCTCATCAATAGGATCCACAACCATCACTCTTCTAATATGATTATGCAAAAGGCAACAAGCAGTTATAATTCTTCCTTGAGTCTTAATAGGATAAAATGATCTTCCCCTTAAAATTCTCCATCTTGCTTTCAATACTCCAAATGCCCTTTCAATAACATTCCTAGCTTGTGAGTGTTTCATATTAAAAAACTCTTGAGCTGTGCTGGGTTGATTATGTGGATTAAACTCACTCAAATGATATTTTTGTCCTCTATAAGGTGCCAAAAATCCTTCACAATTCATATATCCAGCATCACATAAGTAGTAATGACCTACTGTGACATATAAAATTGAACAAAATTAATGAAACATCAAATAGTTACTTTGATAACATACTAAAGTCTCAATAAAAATACCTTGGGGAACACTAAACCCATTGCGAAATAATGTATCTCGCAATATCCTAGAATTCGCAGCTGAACCCTCCCAACCCGCCAGTACATAGATAAATTGCATATCGGGAGCAACCACTCCAAGCACATTGGTTGTTATGTTACCTTTTCTGTTTCGATATCTAGGCTTGTCAGCCTCAAGGACATTGATTTTGATATGAGTACCATCTAAGGCTCCTAGGCAATTCTAAAATCCAAAAAAAGAGATCAATTAACTCAATCCTAAAGCACACCAAGCATATTAAGTTTAATAACATTAGCAAGATAAATTACCTTGAACCATTTTCATTGTTCATCCATTCTATCCTAGCTAAATGGTTGAGGTTTAATCAGTAAGAGATTATGACATCTCAAAATAGCAAGCAATACATCATTAAATCGCCTACTAATTGTTTCTTCATATCTCACAAATTATCTCTTTATTACTCTAATTTTGACGTCATGTGCTATAATATATTAAAACATGGCAACCATTTCTTCCACACTCATATTCCTACTTGGTTCTAACTTTCCAACCACTTTAAGCATGTTACACAATGCATGAAAGGCACGCCTATCCATTCTTATATTTTTTATACATGCTAGATCGCTAAAATAAATAATCCTATTGACACTAACATCCCTTATTACTTGCCTACTGTAACTGTTATTCCATTTTCCTTTTTTTTCTCAATTCCAATATAATCAAAACATAACAAATCATCAACAACTTAACCATAAGGTCATTCATTAATTCAAAATGTAAAATTAAGTAGGAAATAACTCTCATTTTCTGTTTGGGATCCATTCTGTAAAAAAAAAATATTAAAATATTTAGCCAAAAGACTTTACTATTTATTCTATATAATGATTACTATAGCAGGCTAAAATGTAGAAAGAATAAAGGTAAGAATTACCACTTTATATTTTCCAAAATCCAAATACAATAGAATTTAAGAAAAATATATTAAGCTAACAAAATGAAATAAGAAAATCTTCACACAACTCATGAACTGCATTATTGTGAATTTGTGATACCTACTAAACCCAATGCTATGAGTAGATCATATGTAATTCAGATTCCACCATTCTAGCAAGAGTGCTTTAAAAAAAAAAAAGAAGAATTGGAGAAGGAGAATTTTAATTTTGTCAATTCATAAACAACAATTACCACTGATAGATAGCAACAGAGTCAACTTATACGAAATATTAACTTTACAGAAACATTTTGATACTGAATACACAAGGTAAAGAAATAAAGTATCTACTGTTGTTCCAAAAAATCAGAGAAAAAAGTCTTTCAACTCTGTTATTATAAGCAAAATTTACCAACCAAATTTAGAAGCAAGGAACTTAGGGAGAAGAATAAGATAAAAAAAAGTATATTAGGAATAATGTATTGTGGTTCAGATCTGAACACTTACGAATTTGTGAAGCTGATACATTGGTGTAGATTCACTGTATTTGCCTCAAACCAACCCAATCTCATTTCTCTGAACAAATGACAGAGTTCAAAAAATGACCAACGAATCAAATTTAGAAGCACTTTTAACAGTGACAATCAAGAACTAAAACCAAAGCAAATCAATTACCAAAAGCAAAGTAAGAAAAACAAACATTACTTGAAAATGCACACACACAAACACAGAGAGACAGAAACACATTATTACCAAATGGAGACATTTCAATGACACAAAAGTATTGACCAATGAAGTGAGAAATCATGGGAGACACCCATTTCAGAAAAAACAGAAACTTTAAACAAAAAAAGGGGGGATCAATGAACTTATCAGTTAATCTATTTACTCTTGTACCCTTTCAAGACGTCACTCAATGAAAAGTATAACTATAAGAGAATCACCTTACATTTTTTTTTATCCAAAGTCAATCAACTAAAAGATTAATGCATTGAAATTGATTGTAGTACCAAAATTTACATTTTTCCTTTTTGAATTTGTAGGATTACCATGTGTTCATAACACGCAGCGGAAGAAAAGAAAGTAATCCTTAAAGATCTATTTTGTGCTTAAATTTTATTCCAATAATATACAATATATAGATCAGATCTAAATACCTGAGTACGCTAGTAAAAATCTTTTTCTCCTTCGATGGTACGAAGGCGCTATGCGTATCCACACCGAGACCAACCTTTGCTGTCAACTCCTTGACCAATGGATATCTGATCTAAATTGAGAAATCTCTTGCAACTCTTTGCACACCATAAATTTCTTCTCCAAGAATTAGGCTCACATACATTTATGTGTGTAGAGGTAAAGGAATAACAACCCTTGTTATTCTCTCTGTCATTCTCATGTTTTCCTCTACTCTTGGCATACATATATATAGTATGAGATTTGTCTGATTTTAAATTTGAATCTCAATTCAAATTTAAATCATATCTTGAAATTTTAAATCTGAATCCTTTAAATTTTATGAATCATATCATAACAATTTAAAACATAATCGATTTGGATCTCATCCAAATTTATAATTCAAATTCAGAAATAGAATAACTAATTATTCTCAAATCTCATTTAATATTCTCAATTATCATATTATTATTATATTCTTGGTGCTAGCAAAAAATATAATAATATTCCATTTGAATTAATATAATTATTTATTTGATCAAATCAAATTAATAATTAAATAATTCTACAGCAAAGATTAGAATACTCGTTAGTGTGTGACCCCATAGGTTCAATACTAAGCGGATAGTAAATTAGTCATGCTAAATTTACTAATCAAGGTTGGCGTCTAGCAACACTCCTCAACGACCCGATAGTATGAAGTAATATATTTTTACTAAGAACCTCAGAAGAACAAAGTATAATTCCTTCCATCTTTCCAGCTCTTGGTTAACCCTTAGAGTATGGTTTAATTGTCAAACTCTAACTTATTACCATTATTATAATGAACTGTGAATGACCTAAGAAACTCATTTCTTCATTCATTCAATCTCCTTGGCCAAGGTTTTATTCATCTCAGTCATTATAATCATAGAGTTCAAACTCTTTACCGAGAGTTGACGGATTCCTTATTGACTAATCATTAATTCTACAAGTATTTAAATCATACCCAATATCCATTCAACTAGCACACTAGGGTATTAGGTGTCCGGAATCAAAGTATAATAAATACATTGTTAATTACTATGACAGTCGCAGGTCAAAGGAAACTCTATTACTATGTTCATCTTGAGAATATCCTATTGACAAATATACGGTAATTATAACCATTAGGAATTCTCAAAGTGAGTCAGTTCAATGGTCATATCTCTATATGCACCATATATATATATATAATTTAATAAATGAGATCTATTAATCTTCATCAAATGAAGACCATTATATATATATTGATCTTTCCGGATTATTAATGTCCTTTTTTAATAATCTTATGACCAAGAACAATTTAGATTAAATTATAAAAGATTTATCTCTCAATATTGTGATCACTATCACAATGATAAATCTCTAAATTTAATCAAGGACGTTATTATATTAACATTTTAATATAATAACAATAACAAATTATTTGACACGTGATTGATTGGATTGTGGTCATACTACTTATTCCTAACAGAATTCATTTTTTTATATATAAACTAACATTCAGATTTATCAAATCAAGAAAAAATAAATCAAAGCTCATTGTAGCTTAGAGAATTTTACATGCACATTAATGGTAATGCACTAATGCTCGTTCACCTAGTCATCCTTCAATCTAATTCAAGACTTTATTCAAATCACCTGAATCAAAACATTAATTGCACATAGGAATCATACAAGAGTCATTCCACTCCCGAGTTGCTGTTAATAAGAAAGAAAAGAACCAGTGATCACATATCAAATTTAGTAATAGCAGTATGAAAATATCAGTTCTCAACAAATACAATTACAACAGATCTTTGTTCCACTAAAAAAGTTGGCTAATTCAATTTTCAAACAGTCTAAAATATATCAACAAACAAGTAAAACAGAAGAAATAAATTGAAGAAGCATCGGAGGAAAACTTAAAGGACTTCTTGTTATATGCCAAAATCTGTAAACATGCAGATCGAATAATTGAACAAACTTGCACTATCATACGAAACTGTAACAAATATCACCAGAACATACAAGTATACCAGAACATGCACACCAAAATACAATTTAAAACTGGAAAACTAGATTCCACAGATCCAGTAGCTGAAAATTAGATTGCCACCAAAACAACTTTACATTGTTACTAGTATGTAAAATTCATCAAGACAACAGGATAAAGAAGCAGAGCAATAGTAATGCAAGCTTAGTAGTGAATTGTAGCATGGCTTATGAAGTACACAGCACAAAAAGCCAAATTAAAACAAGATTAAGCATGTAAAAATATGTTTTTGTCAGATTCAAGCCAAATTAAGCATGTAAAAATATGTCAAAAGCTTAAACTCTTTATTGAGGCAAATCATCAAACATGTTGTTTGCATGCAACATAATCACAAAGAGCGTATAAGAAATCAAGCAAAATAAAAAATAACTAATCAAATTAGCAGTCTATTGCAGAAAATTAGTGTAATATGATGTAGAAAGCATAAAAAGAACCCAAACCTTAATGAAAGATTCAAAGAGCAGAGATAAGCAATGCGAACATGAACTTGAAGAAGAGAAGGAAACCAGTCTTCCGTTTAGGGTAACGGTGGCGCCGGCGTAGCTCCGATGGCGATGGCGTTGGTGAAGCCTCCACTGATTTGGGAAAAAACTCAAACCTTAATATGAGATTCGAAGAAAATTCACAGAGAAAAGCAGTGCGAACATGAATCGGAGAAGAGAAGGAGACGAATCTTCTGTTTAGAGTAACGGCGGTGTCGGTGCTGGTGCCGGCTCCGGTGGTGGTGGCGTTGGTGAAGCTCTCTGATTTGGGAAAAAAACTGCTCTGCTAGGGTTTAGTTCTTCAGAGAAAAATGAAGAAGAATGTGAAATATAGTATTAAATAATAGGGGTAATTTAGTCTTTTTGTTTCATTATTTACATTCCATTCCCATTGGAATGAAAGATAACCAGGGGGGAGATGGAAATTGAATTAGTGGTAATTCAATTCCAAAGAATAAAAGTTACCTTGGAATGTTTTTTTTTTAACTTTGAACCACACATAGGAATTTCATATTCCCATCTTAAAATTTTTGGAAATGTTCTATAATTTCCCCAACCACACACACCCTAAAAGAAATTATCTACACTGCAGAGCTGCCATCAACGTTACTCAACCACTCCAAACAGGATTTTGTCTCAACAGGGACAATAAATCTAAGACCTGGATCAATTTCAAGTATGAGAGGCTTCAAAACTACTTTTGCCTCAAATGCAGTATCATAGGATATGAAAAGAAGTACTGCAACAAACCAACAGCCATGACATGTTGGGATCCATCAAAACCTAGATACACCAAAGAGCTTGCGGCAGAAAGAGCGAGATCGTTGAACATAGAAGAATAGGAAGAAAATTGGGAGCAACATCTCAAGGAGCAAGAAGAAGCGCGTGAACACCACATAAGAGAAGCGGAAGGTGAGAATAGTCAAAGCATAGAGGACAGAGCAAACGACCAGGGGTCACTAGATATTCCAGGGATAAAGGTGTCATCCAAAAAGGTTAGAATGGGAGAAAAGGAGAAAGTTGGCGGCGAAGAGATGAAGAAATTAGAGAAGTAAGTCTGCTGCCACAAGGAAGAGGCTCAGAAGATCAAGAAATGTGCATCTCTTAACCTTCTAGAAGCAACCTTATAAAGCATAAAAGAAACAAAAAGAAAGAGAGGTGATAAGACAAAAAAAGTCATGATAAAGGAAAAAGAAAGAGGAGTTGAAAAGGAAATAATAAAAGGAGTCTCTTTCATTGCTGGGCCTTCTAGCTGGAATAGGCCCAATGACACTATCACTAATGAAGCAAACAAAACAAAAGAGCAAGCCCATCAGGAACTCGTCAATCTTCAAGAAGCAAACAAAAAGGGCTCAACCAAAACACACCCATATGGACCACAAGCAATTCCAGCCACTATCTTAGGAGACCACAAGTCACCATTGACTCCCTAAGAAAGAAATAATCAAGTTGAATGTCTGGAAAGCAACAGCCAAGGCCCGTGGAGATAGGGCTTAGAAGATGAAGGAAAAAGGATAGGCATGGACATGAAATGGACTATGAGAGATGAACCAAAGAAGCGGATCAGCGTTGACAACCACAAGCAGAAACATTCCTACAAGAACGAAAAAATGGCATATTTATTATGTTGAGCTGGCATCAGAGGATGAAGAGGAGTCAAATTCAAGCAATCAAGTCAATAATAATTTGAAGATTTGGGAAGAAGTCTTGAGCATAAGGTTGCAGTACAACCTAAAAATCAAAAGGAAGCGAGAAGAGAGAGAAGGCAGGAATACGGAAGAAGCCAATTGGGGTGAGGATCAAATTTCAAAGAACAACAAAAGAATCAAGAACCTGTTAATTCAAGAAAAAGACAGCAGAGAAGTGGCAGAACAAGGAACAACAATCACGGCTGAGGAGGCGGGCCTAATCATGCCCCACCCTCAGCCATGATTATCCTAAGTTGGAACTATTGCAGTGTGGTGGTGACTGCGACAGCTTCCGAGTTAAACAATCTGTGCGTTAAGCACAAGCTGGCCATAGTATACTTTATGAAAACTAGAGCTAAGGAGGAGAAAATTAGAAAAATAGCTAGGAAGCTGCAGTTTAAAAATATATTTTGTTGTGTAGAATCTCAGATATATCCGGTAGTCTATGTTTGTTATGAAATGAAAAAGTTGCTATTTCAGTTTATTCTTGGTGTCAAAACTTTATCTTCGCCAATATTAGAAGTAATAAGGGCCCTGATTGGAAATGTTGCTTTGTTTATGGAAATTCAATTTTCAAGAATAGAAGAAGAACTTGGCAAGCTTTAGATGATTCAACAGATATGGTAGGCGAGCCAAGTTATTTTATTGGTGACTTTAATCACGTCCTAAGTCAAGAAGAAAAAGTTGGCAAGCACTCGAAACCACCAATTCAAATAGACAAGTTCAAGGAGTTGGTGAACAAAAATAACCTCATGGACATGGAGTTGAAAGGGAGCAAGTTCACTTGGTTCAGCTACCCAAGAGACGGTGTGGTAACGAGAGAAAGGATTGACTGAGCATTGGTTAACTGGGAATAGAGACAATTGTTTAGCCATGCTAATCTCACAGCTCTCCCAACCATATCCTCGGATCATTGCCCTCTTCCCCTCAACACTAGGCCAACCCAAAAAATTCTATGACTCTTCAGATATGAAGCCTACTGGGATGACAAAGTGGAATGCAAAGAAGTGTCAAGAAAGGATGGATCAGAGGCAATGGCAATACAGATGACTGGAATAGCTTAATCAACAAAACAAGAAATTGCATCAAGACCCACTACAAGAAAAAGCAATATTTGTAACAAAAAAATGGTCGTTTCAGTATGTCCCGTTACAAAAAGTTTTTGTAACAAAAAATGAAACTGTTACAATTCAAAGTAATATTTTGTAACAAATTTTTTTAATGCAAAAACCAAAATTTGTTACGAAAGTAACAACACTTTTTTACCTTTAAAATATTTTTCGTAACAATTTATATTTTTGTGTCATAATATTTTGTTACAAAATACTACTTACTTTTGTAACATTTTTTATTCTTTTATTTACAAAAATAGAAAGTTGATTTTAAAACATTTAATTAAATAATTGATATATCAAATTATTAATTAATTTTCTAAACATGCTAACTCAACATTTATATAATATATAATCATATAGATAATTAAAATATCTTACATGTCAATTAGATTCTTTTACAATAAAATAAGTTCTACAAATTCAACTAAACACAACTTTTTCCTAACATAAAATTGTATCATATTGAATTTATAATTCTTGACTCTTCTAGCATATTTTGGTCAATATAAAGTCTACATATTGGCATCAATTTTGTATCCCTGCAAATATGAATAATGAAAATCAAAATTAAAAAATAACACATAACACTATCTTCATCAGAGTAAAAATTAAGTTAAAACTTACAAGTTAAAATTAACTAATTCTTTAAGAATCTGTTCTCAAAGTTCAAAACTAACCAATCAAGGATGCAAATTATCAAGAATTGACAATTCAAGTGCATGTTCTACACATTTCAATAAACAATTAAGAAATTGCGAATATTAGTGTTCCTTAAACTATGACAAAAGGGCTCCATCATAGCCACAAAAGCTACCAATATTCCTAGTGGTGCTTCCTTTAAAATAAACCATCGAGACCTATTTTTCATCACAGAAGAACCTTGTCATACAATGAGAAACCTCAAAAGGCCAAAGCAACAAACTAGAAAATAGGAGCATCATTGAATTACTAGCAGGGTTCCTGGTAATATAAAATAGTGACAACACAGCAAAAAATTAATAGCATACAAGCCAAAAAATATTCATACAAGGTTCATGACAAAAGTTTGTGTAACCAAATGAGATATATATCTACAAAGACACATATACATAAAGCAATGAACGATACACTTCTCTTGCACATATTTAGGTGTACCTAAGAAATTTTGGCCAGGTTAAAAAGGAATGAATGAGTCATTTCTCATACATTCATTTAGGTTATAAAAATAATAACTAAATAATTTCAGTTCAATGCTGACTAATATATAGCAATGAGAAAATCTACCTGCTCATTTGCAGGAACAGATATCCACTCCGACTAACTATCACCACAAAGTTTTTCACAATGATTCCATACCTTTAATGAAACCAATGATCCCTCATTATGCGTTTCCATGCTGCCATCAATGCTAGTTCAAAACAGCAAAACTTTTCTAGACCTAATTCCTCTACAAACTATGTTCAGCCTACCTAACAACCTAGAATCCACTACAAAATGCATATCTAACTAAGTCTAACAAAGAAAAATTAACATAATTAAATGAAATTAATAGAATTGAAAGAAAAATGTAGTAAATGACCTGGGAATGTAGAAGCAGAACCGGGGAAAGGGGATAGGAAGAAATGGTGGTGAGGCAGCAGCGTCGGCTGCGGATGACTCCCTTCCTTTCTGTGGACGACGGCAACAGAAGCTTCACTGGAGGTTAGTATGGCTCGACGGTGGTGACGTGAATGACTCCCTTCCTTTCCCGTCGTTCTTCCTCTTCTCCTCTGCTCAGATCGGCGTCGACTGCGGTGAGGGGAACTTCGGTGGCGACGCGTGTGACGGCGGCAGCAGCGGCTTCAACGGCGACAGCGGCAAGCTCCATGAACAGTGACGGTTTGAGCTTGATGGAAGGCAGAACGGTGATGGCAAGGCACGAACGGCGGCGACTCTGGACAGCAACCCCTCCTTCGCGAGTTCTCCCTCTCTGCGCGAGCTCTCTCTTCTCGACAGCACAGCGACGACTCTCTCCTCTGGGCTCGACAGTTCAGCGGCGG
>NC_029787.2:123367962-123383870 GCF_000816755.2 Arachis ipaensis
CGGCTCGCTCGGCTCGCTTTCTGCTTCTGCTTTCTTGCTTTTTTGCTTTTTTGTTTCTGCTTTCTAACTTTCTGTTTCTGCTTCTTGGTTTGGTGTTGTTGCTGTTGTTTGGTGTTCTTGGTGTTGGTGTTGGTTGGTGTTGGTGTTGGTGTTGGTTGGTGTTGGTGTTGGTGTTGGTGTTGGTGGTAGTGTTGGTGCTGGTGGTGGTTGTGGTGGTAATGTTGGTGGCAGTGGAGGTGGTGGGGTGAGGAAGGTGAAGAGGAGAATGATGATGATGAGGGTATTTTGGTCCAAGAATTCGGGAAAGGATGATTTTAAAGCATTTTTGAACGTTGAGGATGATTTTAATAACGAAAAAAGGTCGGGGATGATTTTGATTTTGATTTTGACCCCATACCTTGGGGACAAAAAAAGTACTTATCCCTAAATTAAACTATATAATTCTTCCATTACTGAATTTTAATCTCTATCATGCAAAATATTAAATTATAATAAAATTACATAAGAATCTTGATTAATATAAAAATCAGCCAAACAGTTGCTTTGCGACAAAAATTCTTGTATTTTGTGACAAACTGATTTTTTGTTACAAAATAATTAGAGTTTTTGAAACAAATGGATATTTTGTTACAAAATATTTTAAACTTTTACAAAAACTTCATCTTTTGTTACAAAATATTATAAAATTTTGCAACAAAATACCGATTCATTACAAAAGCTAATATAATTTATAACAAAAAAAATTAAGTCGTTACAAAATAACAAAATATTTTGTAACAAATTATATTGTTGTTACAAAATATTATTATGATGTAACAATTACTAATTTTTGTTACAAAAAAAGTAATTTTTTGTAACAATTTTAAATTTGTTACAAAATATTATTATGATGTAACAATTACTAATTTTTGTTACAAAAAAATAATTTTTTGTAACAATTTTAAATTTGTTACAAAGTTTTTGTTACAAATATTTCATTTTATTGTAGTGACCCTTAAAGAGTGGAATAGAACAAGCTTTAGAAGGATAGACAAGGAAATCGCAAAGTGGCAAGTCAAGATTCAGCAGCTACAAAACTTTTCTCACTCTCATAACCAGCAAGAACAATTAAAGGAAGCAAAATAAAAAATCAAGGAGCTATGGAGGCAAGAAGAAAAATATTGGGCGTAAAGGGTTAGAGTTAAATGGCTCAAGTAAGGTCATCGCAATACGGATTCTTTTTCATGCTTCTACTATACAAAGAAGGGATAGGAACCGTATTGACAAGCTGCGGAACAATGAAGGAAATTGGGTGCACAAAAAAGAAGATATTTTGAGGCTTATAGAACAACACTATTCGAGGTTATTCACATCTAAAGGAAGCACCAGTCGGCCTGATTGTTTTAAAAGTATTCCCAAAAGATTGACCGAGACGATGATCAATGATTTGTTGAAGGAAGTAACGGAAGAAGAGATAAAGCAAACAGCCTTCAGTATGGATGGATCCAGAGCTCTCGGGTTAGATGGTCTAAGCAGCAAATTTTACGAGAAGCACTGGAACACTATCCAAAATGATGTAGGTGCAGTGGTGAAAACTTTTTTCAAAGAGGGTCATATCCCAAAGGAGATAAATGAAACTCAAATAATGCGTATTCCTAAAGTTAAACAAGTGAAAACACTGAATCATCTGAGGCCTATAAGCTGCTGCAACTATGTGTACAAAATCATCTCAAAGGTTATGGTGGCTAGGCCCCAAGTCATCATGGACAAGATTGTTCCTCCAATTCAGAGTGTCTTTGCTAGCGGAAGAATGATTCAGGACAAAATTATCATTGTACAAGAAGCTCTTCATAGGATCACCAGTACAGGAAAAGAAGTATCTTAGGATTTAACCATAAAGATGGATATGAATAAAGCGTATGAAAGAATGGAATGAAACTTTATTGAAGATGTGCTCAAGGCCTTCGGTTTCCACCATGATTGGGTCAAGCTCACCATGGAGTGTATCAAAAGTGTGACATATAAGTTCAAAGTTAATGAAATTTTATCCAATGAAATAACCCCACAGAGAGAACTTAGACAGGGAGATCATCCTTCATCTTACCTCTTTATCATTGCTGCTGAAGTGTTTACTATTCTTATGGATAAAGAGAAAAGTAGTAATCTAATATCCGGGGGAAAGTTAGCCCCGGGTGCTCCTGTCATCACCCACTTATTATTTGCTGATGATTGCATCATATTTTCAGGACCGAATGAGGAGGAAGTGTACCAGCTAGTCCAAGTCCTCAACGAATATACCTCATCATCCAGGCAAATGATCAACTTGGAGAAATCAGGGATCATCTTTGGATCAAATCCCGATTCAAATCAGAGTCAACATAGAGGACATTCTTAATATTCCAGCTTGGGACAAACCGAAAAAGCACTTGGGACTACCAGCACCATGGAAAAGATAAAAAAATAAGGTGTTGGACTAGATAATGAAAAAAGTGGATGAAAAAATTGCAGGGTGGAAGGAGAGGCCGTTGAATCAGGCAAGAAAAGAGGTGCTCATAAAGGCAGTCATTCAAGCAATCCCATCGTATGCCATGAGTATATTAAAGTTCCCTAACGACTTCTGTAACAAGTTAAATGCGAAAGTGGCTAAATTTTGGTGGAGGAGTCAAGGAAAAGAAAGAAGAGTTCATTGGAAGGCTTGGACAAAGCTATGCATGAGCAAAATATAGGGAGGCTTAAGTTTCAAGAATTTTCAACACCAAAACATAGCTCAGCTGGCCAAGCAAGTTTGGAGAATTTTTAAAAATCCGGATGCCATTTGGGTGAGAATTCGCAAAGCCTTGTACTATCCTAACTATGAATTTTGGGAAGCCCAACTCCATCAGAGAGGATCATGGATATGGAATGGCATTTTTCATGGGAGGGAATTGCTAAAGAGCAAAGCCAAATGGAGCATAGGACAAGGAAGAAGAATAAAGGCATAGAGGGATAACTAGATACATGACACAAATAAAGCACTTGACAAGGACAACGATGAAGATCTAAGAGTAAGGGATTTGATCTTAAATACAAGAGAATGGGACGTACCAAAGATTCATAATACCTTTTCCCCAGTTATTGCGAAAAAAAATCATCAGAACTCCTATCAGCAAAATAGAAAAACAGGACAACCTAGTTTGATCGTATAGATAAGATGGAGACTACACTGTTAAAACAGGATATCACATAGCAAAAAAAAAGGAAGTAGAAAAATCCCCAAAAGATAGGCCTTCAACAAGCACAATTATAGAAGATCTTTGGCAAGAAATTTGGAACATGAGAGTTCCCCAAAAAATAAAAATGTTCCTTTGGCAGACAATCCACAATATCCTCTCAGTTAAAGCCAAATTGTTAATTAAAAAGGTAACTAACTGTAACCTATATCCTGTTTGTTTTCAGGAAGAATAGACAATGGAACATGCTTTACTTCTTTGAAATTGGACGAGGACGGTATGGTTTGACTCGCAAGTGCAATGTACACCATCAAAGGAAAGTGTCAGCTTGGTCAGGGTGTGGTTACAAAAGATGTTCAGAAAATGCAATCAAGGAAACAAAACAGAAGTAAGTCAGACTTAGAGCCGGATTGGCATCACTATGTGGGCCATTTGAAAAGCAAGAAATCGAAAAAATTTTCAGAGTACAGATCCTAATCCGGATACCACTATCAATTATACAAAAATGCTCGAACTAGATTATTTCCATGCAATAGAAAAGAAAGATAAAAGCACTATTGAACCAAACTGGAGGAAGACAGTAGCTGTAATTTAGAGAGCTCCCCACTAAATCGGCTCAAGCTGAATACAGATGCAGCATTCTCCAAAGAAACTAGAATAGGAACAGTGACAGTAGTGATAAGAGATAACAATGGAAATCTTAGGGGAGGGACAACAACAAATATCAAAACTAGCTTTAACATTATAGCAGAAGCAACAACCATCAGAGAAGCAATCATCCTAATAGAAAATCTCAACATCGAAAATGTAACTATTGAATATGATTGCCTCTAATTAATTCAAGCACTCAAAAAATGGAGATACCTTGTGGGAAGCAGAATCAATAATCCGGGACATAAAAGCTATCCAGAAAAGACTCCCAAACTGTGGATTTTTCTGGATTCCTCGATAGGAAAATGTGGTAGCAAATACCTTGGCATCTCTGAAATCACAAGATCAACTAGCCAACCACTGGTCATCTTGTCCACCCAAGCAAATTGTAGAATTAATCAGAAAGAAGAAGTTGGGCTTACCTTTTCTTCCTCAAAGCCGTCGCATATGACTCACCTAGCAAGGGAATAACATCGTCACTTCACTGAACCAGGTTGCTGGAGCGACCCATTGCTGAAGAATCGTTAGAAGCCATTGAAGCTGCTCAAATTTAGCCAATTCTTCTTTAGGAATTCAACGTCGTGTTTTTCTAAGCATGTTAGTTTTTTTGCCACTGGCTCAGGCTCAAACCGTCTATTCTGTCTTGCCGTGCTTCCCCGCTTTGACCGCTGCTGTGCTCCTCCAACATCAAAGTTGTCTTCCGTGTTGGCGTCTTTTGTTGGGCATGATATTCACGAATCAAGAACAAGGAATTTCAATTGCTTTGCTAGCTACAGTGGAGGAAAGAGAGATTTTTTTGGTCAGAAAAGAGGTTGAAAATGATTCGGTTAGGACCCGAAAAGGGTGACAAAGTCCAATTTTAAGGAGAAATGCTGTCCAATTTTTGTAAAAATATATGAAAAGTGATTTCATTTTAAAAATCTGATTTATAAGCTTAATTTTGAGAAATTATTGATTTGATTTGTTAATAATTATTGGTCTGACTTAATAACACAAGATTTGAAAGGTCTAAATTTTATTAAAATAAAAAGTGGCTGAGCTTCAAAGAAAACATTTTAATTACTGAAAACTATTTGATTTTGATTTATTACAGAAAGTCTTATTTTTAGCTTGATTTATTAAGAAAGTATAAGGTTTTACATTCAGTTTCTGAGAATAGATTTTGTTTCAAGTTATGTCTTGAATTCGGTTTATTAAGTAAAGGGACCAAGGTTGTCAAACTCGCGAGTCTAGGTAAACTTGTGGAGCTGACCTAGACTCGACTCGTAGACTCGTACAAGTTTACCTGTTATAATTTATATATATATATATATATATATCATGTATAATATATATATTTACTCAAATATAGGGATTCAAACTTAACAATTTTAACATCAAAATACATAATAAATTGACATAATACTACAATTATAACAAATACTCTAGACCACACATTCAAATCCTTCACAAATATGCATCTAGTTCAACATAAAACATACAATCACACAATCAAAGCTTCATATAACACAACCGAAAAACAAAAGAAAATAACAAAGCAACAATTAAATGTTCTAATAAAGTAAAAGTCTAAAACTGAAATCATCCAATATCTTCATCTTCCATGGCATCAACATCATCATCTTTACCATCTTCATCAGAAACATCATTTGTTTCAGACATTTTGTATTTTTATCCCTAAATCAACAAATCAACAAACCAAATAATTAATTTAGCAAAGTTATCCAGAGTTTCAGATTTCAATAAACTAAACTAAACTGACATTTCAGATTTTCTAAATTCAGATTTCAGATTTCAATAAACTAAACTAACATTTCAGATTTCCTAAATTCATATTTCAGCAATCAATAAACTAAACTAAACTAACATTTCAGATTTCCTAAATTCAGATTTCAGATTTCAATAAACTAAACTAAACTAAACTAACATTTCAGATTTCCTAAATTCAAATTTTAGTTTTCAATAAAGTAAACTAAACTAAACTAACATTTCAGATTTCCTAAATTCAGATTTCAGATTTCAGATTTCAGATTTCAGATTTCAATAAACTAAACTAAACTAAACTAACATTTCAGATTTTCTAAATTTAGATTTCAGTTTTCAATAAACTAAACTAACATTTCAGAGTTTCAGTATTTCAGATATTCAGATTCATTAACAAAAAGACATCTAAGTAACTAACAGTCTAATTGTCTAAGTATCTAACACCAGAGCTTATTTAGTAATCCATATTTAATCATTCATTAATAAATATGTAACTATCAAATATTCAGACTCATTAATCCATATTTCGTCATTCATCACACCAGAATTCAAACTTAAACAAATTTAAAAAGTTAATTTCAGAATCAAAATGGCAGAAATCATACCATTATATCAAAATTATTTAATTTTGTTCAACTACCAAAATTACAAATTAAACTCACATTAACAAGTAACAACTACCAAATGCATCAATTGATTCAATTCAGTAACTAATTTATTTTTAAACATACCTGAAGGCTGAGATGGCAGAATGAAGTAGGCTCAGCTGAGTAGCTGACACTAGCGTTGGTGCGTTGCTATGCTGTGCTCCATGACGACCGACGGAATTGTGCTCCACGACGACCGACGAAAGCGTGGCTGACACTGGCATTGCTGTGTTGTGCTGACTGTTGTACTCCATGAATCTGCGTTCTTCGATGCAGAACAGGGAGCGAGAGAGTGAGAGTGTGTCGAGCTGAATGAGAGAGCAAGAGTGAGAGAATGGTGGTTTAGGGAACGACGAACGGCAGCGAGGGATCGGGGACGGACGGCGGCGAGGGATGGACCGTTGACGACGAAACGCGAAGAAGAGAGCTTGGAGAAGAGAAGAGAGTGCCTGCGAGCAAAGGGGATTTAGGGTTAGCTGGGTTAGTGGGTTGCTCCGTTGCTGCCTTTTTTTTTTGGCCCATAATGGCACTGTTTTGGCAAAAGCCCAACCAAATCAAACTCGCTGACTCGTGAATAAACTCACGAGTTTGACCGAGTTTATCCGAGTCTACCCAAAAACGAGTTTGTGTCCGAGTTAACTCGATTCCACTACTTAAACTCGTAAACTCGTACGAGTTTACGAGTTAACTCGCGAGTTTGACAACAATGAAAGGGACCTCTGCCACAGAAGAGCAGAGAGCAGAAACTGAAAAGATATAGAGTGTTGTTGGGCCTTAGTGCCAAGTGTTTAGTGAGGACGTCGATACGTAACACTCACTTGACACAATAGAGACGGCTCAGTGAGGACGGCGATACGTAACGCTCACTAAAGGCCGTGGGCCTTATGTGTGAATGACTGTGCGGGGATACCCATGTGTATGGAATGACTTCCAGGAGAAAGGAGCACATGCTTTAGCTGGAGAATCAGCGCCTGTAAGTACTTGCAGAGGTCATGTTCGGCATACTTCAGCTGGAGAATCAGTGCCTGCAAGAAGTAGAAACTTGCAGAGGTTATGCCGCTGGAATGCCTTATGACTTTTCCAACAAGAACAAACAACACATATTCACATACTTAATATTAATAATACATTGTAGTATTACATACAAAAGCAGTTACAGAACCTACCCCTCTGAATAACGAGGGAAAAAAATAAATTCTAACAACTCAACTCGTAAACATATTCCTTTGTGCTCCCGCAACTTCGCAATAAGCCTTCGCACCTGTACCTGAAAGGGGATGGAGATAGGGGGTAAGAACTGAGGAGTTTTTAGTAGGGTCGGGATTAGAAGTTAAGTTCGTTTTATATATACTTGGTCAGTAATAACAGTCAACAAGGGACAATTCAATTCAACAATTATAAAACACATAATTCAAATAGCCATTTAGTACATCCACAATCACAGGAAACACACTTACAAACAAATATGCGCAAACAAGTATGATGCTGTCTATTCCTATCGCAGATAATGAGCTCATTTGTCGGTTTCGACCCGCACCCGACGCAATCCGACTCATAAGTCAGATAAGGCATTCCAGCGGTATAACCTCTACAAGTTTCTACTTCTTTTCAACCTCTTTATTTTTTTGCTACAGTAGAGGAAAGAGAGATTTAATTGGAGTTAGAATAGGTTGTGGGTTGCGGGCTCATTGTTTCTGGACTTGGGTTTGGTTTGGATCGGTTTTTTCGAGCCGGACACGTCAAAAAAAACTATCATGTCAGTATTTAGGAAAGAGGAGTGTTAGGGGGTAGCAATTTTTATGATTTATAGTCATCAAGTAGTCATCAATGATGTTTTTAATGGTGTGAGATTTTATCTTATGATATGAGATTACTCATTTTTCTTTTATTGGTTACATGCTGGCCAAAATTTAATAAAGTTGCTGGCCCTAAACTTTTCCTTTAGAAAAATTTGCGATAAATTTATAAATTAAAAAAAATCAAATAATTTTTTTACGAATTTCAGGGATGAATTTATAATTTTTTTCAAAAATTGTAACACTTATAGATGATAGATGCTGGCCACATAGGAGGTCCTACATGAAGTGTGGGATCCAAACATTACAATGTACGATCATTGAAAAGTGAAAACAACGCCTAATGCCAAAACTTACTACTGCAACCATCACCAAACTGTGGGACACATCCCTTATTACTTTCTCCACTCTTCTCAAGGTGCAAGCAAGTGCTTCCCAACCAAGGTGCTTCAAAACATCTATGTATGTGGATCAGAGAATGCGAGTAAGACAGAGTCAATTATGGATTGGTAGGTTTTATGGATGTAGGTGTGAGTCACGATGAGACTTCAGATTCAGAAGCAACGTAACCATATAATATTTTCAATGCCCTATTTGGTAAAGAATAGCGATCCAAAATCTTCGGCTATAGGACATGTCATAATAATGATATCGGCAGCTAGAAAAATTGTGTTTGTTTGTTTTGACTCTTCCAATATGAGTTTTTTTTAATCTATGATCATGGATCATTAGTATAATTAATAATTAATTACAATAATTATCATGTTGCATTGTATATGTTTTGGAAAATAAGTTGCTTGTATTGCACATCAATCCTCAACTTTTTTGTTCAACTAAACCATCTTTAACGTCTCTCTGGCTAGATCGATAAACTTTTTCAGTAGAGTTTTTGGTTCTCATCAACTTGTTTCCATAAAATTTGTCAACACATATATACGCACTGTTGAAGCTTTCCTCAATGTGCTTCACTTAAATAACTTTCCGCACTATCGTAAAATAACATATCCTTATTTCTCAAGAATACATCATTGTCATTCTCCTACGAAGGGAATATATGGGAAAATAGAAAAGGTAACGGGAAAATCACCCCGCAAAAAGGTAAAGGGAAAAATATCAACTAAAAGAATAACTCCGTTTTCGTGGATGCAACCTTGTAAACTAAAAGAGGAACTTTTCTTTCCCTGGTAAAGCCCTTTATTCCTTTTTATTGCTGGTTTATTTTAATTTAATATAGGAATCACGAAAGTAAATTTATGGAAGAATCATGTATTTAAGGGAGTATATATATATATAGAGTAGAATCAACTTCACGTGGAAGTTAGCTAGTAATGTCAATGATATAATAATATTCACAAGGTTTATTAGGTTTTGTTGTGATATTATTTCATTCTCCTCTTCATAATTGACCTGATGATTATAATGTTGTTGCGCAATTATTTGCCATGTGATGAATATGAAATAAGCATTCATTTTAAAATCAGAGTTTAATTAGCTTAAAAAGGGTAGAGTTAAAAAAAATTTATTTGGTGCGTTTTAATTTGGCGTTAAATTTGTCGAAATTACTTTTTAAGATAAATATTAAATATTAATTTTGAATTGTTTTAACAAATTAGAGAATATTATTTAAGTAGGATAGCAATGACCAAAAAAAAAAGTAACTGAACTGAATTTCCAGTTGGGTAGATAAGTAGCTAGTAAATGACAAAGGCAAGGTGCAGGGTAGCCAATGATTAATGCTTGAAGGAGCCTACTGCCTACCATCAATAAGTGTCATTCTCAATGTACATCAATGAACTAATCTTTTTACAAACAGTTATTCTGAACTTTATCCATTTCTATTTTCTTTATTTAATACAGTTGAAAACAATTCTATTATAAATATTAGTGTATCTAATTACTAATTAGAGAGAGAAAAATGGTTAGATAACAAGTAAAAAGAGGTGTTTAATTATATGAAATTAGGTTCGTGAAAGATAACCGTTGTGAGAGAGAGAGATGAGGCCCGGGCCCCACACACGAACGGCACCAAGGAACCACTCTGGCCATTGTTCGTTCCCATTCCATACTCATCTCATCTCTTCTCTGCTCTAACTTGTAACTTCTAACTTCACACTGATTCCTCAATGCCAATGCTGCCAGCACCACCGCTTCCCACCTTCACCATCTTCCTATCCACCCTCATTACTATTTTGGCCACTCCCACCCATTTCGACTTCGACAATCTCACCCTCACCACTCTCAACCTCCTCGGCGATGCCCACATCACCAACGACACCATCACCCTCACCGCTCATCCTTCCGTCCCCAACTCCGCCGCCTCTAGAGCTCTCTACTCCAACCCTCTCCCTTTCCGCCACCCCACCACATCCGCCCCCGCCTCCTTCTCCACATTCTTCTCCTTCTCCATCACCAACCTCAACCCTTCCTCTATTGGTGCCGGCCTTGCCTTTCTCATCTCCCCCGACGACCACTCCCTCGGCGATTCCGGCCCCTCCTTAGGCCTTTCCGGTCCCGACGCCGCCCCCAACTTCGTCGCCGTTGAGTTCGACACCCTCATGGATATCCAGCTCAACGACATTAACGGCAACCATGTCGGCATCGACCTCAATGGCGTTGTTTCAACTCAGGCTGCCGATTTGGGAACCCTCGATATCGACCTCAAGAGCGGCGACACCGTCAACGCATGGATCCTATACGAGGCAACCACCAATGACTTCACCGTTTCGGTCTCCTACTCCAATGTCAAGCCCAAAGATCCCATTTTGAAGCTGAATCTCGATATGGCTCAGTACGTTAACGATTTCATGTACGTTGGGTTTTCTGGGTCTACCCAAGGTAGCACCGAGGTTCACAGTATCCAGTGGTGGAGCTTCACTTCTAGCTTCGATTCTGGGCCGTTGGATTCCGCGCCGCCTCCTCCAACGGCTACTTTAACCAACCCAAGTGCCAGTAGTAGTTCTGCCTCGCTGGCACCACCTTCATTGGCTCCTTCTGGTGCTGAAGAACGGAAGGAAGACGGTAAATCGGGTTGCCACAATGGGTTGTGTAAGAACGGTGTCGGTGTTGGTGCTGTTGCTGGTGTTGTTACTGCGGGTGCTTTTGTTCTTGCTCTATTTGCTGGTGTGTTGATTTGGGTTTACTCTAAAAAGGTGAAGCCTTTCAAGAAGCTCGATTCTCTTGGTTCTGAGGTTATCAGAATGCCTAAGGAGTTTACCTATAAGGAGCTTAAATTGGCAACGAATTGTTTCAGTGTTAATAGGGTCATTGGCCATGGTGCATTTGGTACTGTCTATAAGGCAATTTTGCCTGCGAGTGGTGACATTGTTGCTGTCAAGAGGTGCAACCATGGTGGTGATCAGGGCAAGGATGAGTTCTTCTCTGAGTTGTCCATAATTGGGACACTGAGGCACCGGAACCTGGTTCGCCTTCTGGGATGGTGCCATGAGAAAGGGGAGATTTTGTTAGTTTATGACTTGATGCCCAATGGGAGTTTAGATAAGGCCTTGTATGAGGCAAAAACACCTTTGCCTTGGGATCATCGGCAAAAAATCTTGTTGGGTGTGGCATCTGTTTTGGCCTATTTGCATCATGAATGTGAGAATCAAGTGATTCACAGGGATATTAAGACTAGCAACATAATGTTGGATGAAGGGTTCAATGCCCGGTTGGGTGACTTCGGATTGGCGAGGCAGACGGAGCATGACAAGTCCCCGGATGCCACCGTGGCCGCTGGAACAATGGGATACCTCGCCCCGGAGTATGTCCTCACGGGAAGAGCCACTGAGAAAACAGATGTATTTAGTTACGGTGCTGTGGTTCTTGAGGTTGCTAGTGGGAGAAGGCCTATAGAGAAAGATGCTAATGGTGTTGGTAGAGTTGGGGTTAGCAGCAATCTGGTGGAATGGGTCTGGAGCTTGCACCAAGAAGGAAAGTTGCTGACGGCAGCGGATCCAAGGCTCGAGGGTGAGTATGAAGAAGAGGAGATGAGGAGGGTGATGTTGGTTGGGCTAGCTTGTTCACACCCTGATGCGATGGCTAGGCCAAGTATGAGGAGTGTAGTTCAGATGCTAATGGGTGAGGCTGAAGTGCCCATTGTCCCAAGAATGAAGCCATGTACTAGTTATAGCACTTCCCACCTTTTGAAGACCTTGCAAGATAGTAGTAACTCTGACTATAATGCCATGATCACCACCATATCTATCTCCTCATCAGAGGAAAGCTTCAATGACATAGTTTGATGGCAGAAAAAAAAATTATTGGGGATGGGATCACGTTGGTTGGTTTTAATTATTTATTCATAAGTTCATAATGTAGATAGATAGAGAGATGTGTGTATTCATTTCATTTGTTCTTGTATGTAAATCACAATGAACATTGCGATTATAGGCCATAAGAAAGCAAAGAATTTCTGGCAAACTTTTTGGTACAATAATCTTGTAAACTTGATGGAAAGAATGATGGAGGAGTTTTCGAAAAATTACAGGGAAGATAAGAATAATTTACTCATCAGACAATAGATTTGATCACACTAGAAGTTCCAATTGCACGATTACAGTTTATATAGATGCAAACATGCTTTGTTCTTTTTCTTTCCTCTCTTCAATCAGCAACTAGCAACTGAACAAGAGAAATATGATTTGACCCAAAATCAAATATAATTACTTCCCAATTCATAATGATACTATGATAGTAATAACAATAATCTAAGAAATTAAGAATCTTTTGAGGCAGATTCCACTCTCTCAACAAACCCCATTCATCTTGTCATTCAGCTTCTTCCTTTCCAGTACAAACTTCTTCCAAACTGCAGTGATCTCCCTCTGTGTCTCCAGAGCAGTCTTCTTAACCTTGCCATTAGAGCTTGTTGCTGCCTCTTCTCCATTAACCGCAACTACCTTGGGGGGAAGCATATCAAGCTCGTGAAGCACCTTCTCCACATCAGCCACAAGGCGCTCTGCGAGGGTCCTGGAGAAGTCCTCCCGGATGACCACGCGGAGAACGGTAACATGCTGTGCATCCGGGGGCATGGTGTATGCCGGCACTATCCAGCCAAAGCGCCTGAGCAAGTCAGAGACTTGGAATTCATTGAAGCGGCTGCTGTCTTTGAGTGTGAAGGCCACCAAAGGAACACCATCGTCCTTGGAAACAATGTCAAAGCGCCCTGTTTTCTCAAGTCCATCCTTGAGCACTAACATGTTGTCCCTACAATTTTCCATCACATTTTTATATCCCTGCAATATTTTCAGACAAGATTGGTGACTATTGTATGGTATTGTATGTGTTAGTGTGTAAGCCAATGTACCTCATAACCAAGGCGAATTAGTTGGTAGTATTGAGCAATGACTTGACTGGAACCTGCATTGCATATTTTTGTCAAAGAATGAGAAATGTTAACGTGAAAATCTGCATTGATATGTTACCTTTGGAGAAGTTAAGAGTGAATGTGGGTTGATCAGCTCCGAGATAGTTGATGTGGAAGATGAGTTCCTCAGGCAGGTCATCCTTGCTTCTCCAGATAACCCAGCCAATTCCGGCGTAAACTAGACCGTACTTGTGGCCGCTGACATTGATACTCTTGACCAGCGGTAACCGGAAGTCCCACTCAAGCTCGGGATATAGAAACGGAGCAATGAATCCACCACTGGCAGCATCAACATGAATAGGAGTATCCCAGCCGGTTTGATTGTTCTTTTGAATGAGAAGATCATTTAAGCGCTTGACATCTTCAAACTCACCGTTGAGGGTGGAACCAAGAATAGCAGCAACGCAAATGGTGTTCTCATCAACCAAGTCCACAGCCTTTTCAGGGTCCATAACATAGTATCCATCACGGAGCTTCACCTCCTTCAACTCCACCTCAAAGTACCTTGCGAATTTCTCCCAGCAAACCTGGACATTGGCACCGGTCACAATGTTGGGCTTGTCATAAGGCTTACCTTCTTCTTTCCTTTTGTTCTGCCATTTTCTTTTGAATGCCAATCCAGCCAGCATTATGGCCTCCGATGATCCAACCGTCCCAACACCAACGGCAGTTTCTGAATCTCCAAGTGGCGCATTGAATAGATGAGCTATCATGTTTACACACCGATTCTGCATCCATATTAAAATTTATTCCTATGTCTCCCATTTGAAAATTAAGGGACTAAGGCTTAATAAACAAAGATTCAGGACTAAACAAATATGAGAACCAATTTAGAATTTGTTTTATGGGAAAGTATACAGCAGACAATGTGTTTAGTGAATAGCGTAGTTATCTTCACATTATTTAGGAAAGTCATTGTATACTTTTAAAATTAGAAATTTGCTAAATACACTAAAAAATAAAAAAATTATCAACTTAACGATACTCAAACAAATATTTAAAATGAATGTGATTATAATCTTAGTTACCAATATCACAATAGTACCAAAACATTAAAGTGTCTTTGGTTTATGTTCTCATTTTTTGTTTTTTTTTTTAATATTTTCATTTTTTAGAATTTTATAAAAAAATAAAAATACAATTTTATTATTTTTATTATTTTTTTTATAAAATCTAAAAAACAGAAACTGTAAAAAATAAAAATACAGGCCAAAACGCAGTTTCGGTTGAGGAAGGGAAAATTGGAGAATAAACTACGTTTCTACCTACAAATCACACATTCTCCATGAGCCCCTATAGAAGTAGCCAATCAACTAGTAAATTGAGGATTCTCAAATATCTCATAACAAATATTCAACACTTTAATTTGGATAAAATGAAATATTTAAATGAACCTATCCAACGCAAATGAATATATATTATTTTCTTTCTTTTAAAAAAAGAGAATACCCGAGTTTAAAAGATGGATTCATAAAGGAAAAGTAAACAAATATAATATACTTACGGGACTACTATCTTCCACCAATCATAGAATTTTATTTTATTTTCCACTAAGAGCGTATGATTTCTTTATTTGCTTTATGTTATCTTTCTTTCTAACACCCTTGACCACTATCAATAATTTGGTAGTTGAATTTTAAAACAAGCTGAGAAGGATTCTACCAAGAATACAAAAGTCCAACTTGTCGATGCAATCCATGAGTTTGACCGATATTTTTATAAACAGATTAACGAGCTAGCCCGTTCCGTGAGAATGTGAGATTAATAATAACTGTAGGATTAGGAAAAGTAAAATAGCGTCTTAATAACACACGTTAATTATTTGTGTGTGAGGAGTAGAATGAGTAGAGAAAGTTATTAGCTGAGATAATGGGATCCTCTGGCCAGTAATTAACGAACCCCTATATGATGTAGTTGTAGCGTATAATAGAGGGAATATCTGGTATCATATTGATGGGGTCGCTGTCGCATTAACAAGTTGCGCAAAGGAGATATAGAAAGATAACTAGATACAAAGTAAAGTCTAGTTCCGATGCATTATTATTTTATAGTGTGGTGCAGTGGTAGTCCAATAAGAACACAATCATATTTCTATATCATTATATGAACAAAAATTTTAATTTAAAAACTACAGATTATATACTCTCATGTCTCATATAACAAATTCTTGCAATAATCGAACGACAGAGTAGTAGTTTTTGTTGATCATCTACACTCGTATTTTAAGCAATCAAAGCAACCCAACTATTTTCAGTATTTTGTCTCAAATTATGTTATTTGTCAATTTAAAGAAATATCAAATTAAATTTTGTTTTGGATAAGACTGTACCAATTCAACCACTGCGTATTTAAATGTTTATGTCTCATTTGGAGTGAATGCTAATGCGTTAAGTTAGATTGTTAGATGATAGAGAATGTAATAATAATACTTCAAAAATAAATTAAATAAACATATTATATGAATGCAATCAATGCATACTAAATTTATCATTATATATTT
>NC_029787.2:123384477-123385194 GCF_000816755.2 Arachis ipaensis
AGTCTAATTAGAACTTAGAAGTGGTGAAGGTAAAGCCTCCCCCGCGTTTAGTTAGTAGTTAGTAGCAATGGAAATTAAAAATTGTTAGAAAAAAAAATAAGCACGACACTGTTTGCAAAAAATGAAATGAATAAAATAAAATATTTGACTTGCCTGGAGCTCAGTGGTGACAGGGTATTCATCCATGTCAACGTAGTTCTTGTTAATGGCAGCCATTATCAGCTTGTCGCACTCCGGTTCCATCCACGTCGTCACGAACGACGCCAAGTTCAGTCTGGGATTTCCGTCCAGCATCAGCTCGTCATTTATTATCTGGTACGCGGCGTCTTTGGGGATCGACTCCTCCGGCATCTTGAACCTGCACGTACGATCAGATCAGATCCATAATCATCATCGATAAGGATCACTGCTTGATTCATTCTTGTTACTGTACCTGGGAAGTGAGGTCCTCACATAGCGTGACGCAAACGTTGAGTGCACGGAGACGTCGCTCTCAGATGCCGTCTTCGACAGAACCATGGTGGAGAGAGACAGAGAGAGCAGGAAACGGTGACGACTGATGAGTTTTTGAGAGTGGTGAGTGGTGTCTCAAGACACACACCGCTCATCCTTTTAAATACCGCGGCCGCTCTCTTAATTTAATCAAATTCCTTCAAAATTTTATAATTTATTTTTTTAATCAATATTCAATAATTTTTTTTTATTTAATTACTCTTG
>NC_029787.2:123385364-123392675 GCF_000816755.2 Arachis ipaensis
AATATAAAAATTTAATTTTAAATTTAGTAAAATTTTATTACTAAGAATAATTAAATCATTTTTTTTTTCAAGTTGTGTTCCAAAATTCCTTATGATTAATCGATTCACATCTCTCTTTATGAGTTATATTTCTCTTACTAATATCATTAATAATAGTATTAAATAAGGTTTTTACTTTTTAGTCTAGTTGAAGTTTTTAATTTATAACTACATATATTGCAATTATTTTCTTTTGAAAACACTTTATTGGTGATGAGAGTTAACAATTACCCTTCAAGCCAATGAGTTATAGCTCAAATGGCATAGTCTTCCCATACTCAATTAAGAGGTTACGAGTTCGAATCTCCTATCTTTAGTAAAAAAAAAAAGAAAAAAAAAATCACCCTTCAAATGATCTTTTTTGTTTATTTTTTTTAACAGACCAAGTTTTTATGCCTTGCGATTTGTTTTTCGTATATACAACGCAATATTTTAAAAATTTTGAACATGTACTTAAATGTAAATTCCTTAGCGGTAATGAATTCTTAACGTAAGGGTATTTCATTTTATTGAAAACATGAGTTAACCTGAATTGTACTACATTTTGGACTACTATTGTCTATGGATTATGAGTCGTTTTCGTTTCGTTAAACAAAACAATCACGCTATATGGAAATTTGTGGAAAACTAAAATACTATTAACATTTCTTTATATAAATTTCTGCTTATAATTAAGGATTTGCAATATGTTTTATATTTTTTCAGTTTACGGCCTGTTTTATAACGTGATTATTAATTTATTTTTTTAAGTTATGCTACGTGTATACCAAAATCAGCTATCAAAGTCAGCCACCAGTATAAAATATATGTTGAAATATAAATACACATTGAAAATAAATTAAACCATACATGTATTTATATCTAAATACATTAATGGCTGATTTTAGTGGCTGATTTTAATGTACAAATAGTATTTTTCATTTTTTTATTTATCAACTTTGTGGAGGTGGAAGTGGAACAACAATAATTGTACAGTTAGTAAAATTATAAGTATTTTTTATTTTAATTAAAAACTTTTTTATTAAAGTTTTAGTAATAATATACGATGAAAAACATTTTTTTTTAATTTAGATTAAACCCATATATCCCAATTCTTTTGTATATAATAGATGTCAAAATTAATAAAACATATATTTTTTTGACAAAATTAATATAACATAAACTTCTTTGAAAAGAATGGTATAGTTATACAATATATTTAGGATTAATAGCCAAATCTATTATATATCTCTAATTTTACAATTAAAATGTGTCACATGTCATTTTTTTAATGCAATTAGAATTAAATATTTCTCTCAAAAATTAAGAAATTTTCCTCTCTTCCTTACTAATTTTACAATCAAAATATACCACATGTCATCCTTTCATTATAATTGAAATTAAATTTTTCCTTCCAAAACTAAAGAATTCTTTCTTCCTCCTTACTAATTTTACAACCAAAATGTGTCACATGAATATTCTATCTATTTTATATATCATTATCAATATCAATGATTAATTACTAGTTTGACAATCAAAATGTGCAACATGACATTTTTTAATTGCATTAAAATTAAAATTGAAATATCAAAGTTGAAATTGAAATATATCTATATTAGTATCATATATTACTATCTAATTAATAATCAAATGTGTCGCATGACACTCTCTTATTAAAATTGAGAGAAAATATTTTTTTCTTAAATTAATAAACTCTCTTCCTAAATCCTCTCATCTACCTCTCTCTATTTTTTTATTTCTCTCTACTATTTTTACTTTATATATAATTTATATTTTATATTAGTAATTTGACAAATCAAAATATATCATCCGATATTTTTTTATTACAATTAAAATAAAATTTTTCTTCTAAAATTATACACGTTAAATTATTTTAAATTTTAGATACCAAATGTTAAAATTAATTATTAATAAAAAATTAGACTTTTTCATATAAAAATAATACCTAAAAGTTTTATTATTTAATTTTTTATCTATAGATACTTTGATATTTTTAGTCAAAGACTTTTGTCAATCTACGACTTTTGTTGTAAAAGTAATTTGATTTTATAAAATCTTTTGTGCCATGAATAAAGTGGACTGTAATTTTAAAAAATTTATATTCGCATAATGTTATTACGGGTAAAAATACTAGTTAGTCTTTAAAAGATGGTTCGTTATTCAAATTTATCATTGAAAAATTTTATCAATCAAGTTAATCATTCAAAAATTATAAACTAATCATTTTTGTTTTTTAGTCACTCAATTAGTAATTTTCATTAACAATTGATGATATAAAACATTAACTCACATCATATATGACACCTAACATATTCAATTAAACGTTGAATAAATATATTTATAAAAATTTTGCCAATTTAGTGTGATTGGATTATATTAAGATTATGATTTATATAATTGTGAATTTATGTTGATAGTTAATATTTTATATTATTAATTATTAAAAAAAATTATTAATAGAATAACTAAAAAATAAATATAATTAATTTTTAATATTTAAAAAATTAATTCAATAAATAAAAATTTTTAAAAATAAATTAAAAAATATCTTATTAACTCACATGTAAATCATCTGATCTATACTCTTATAAATATAATTAGAGGATAAATTTAATTTCTATTAACTTATAATTTTTAATGAACTAATTTATTTGATAAAATCTTTTAATGACGAATTTAGAAAATAATCTATTTTTTAGAGATTAATTTTTTTTATTAACTCGTTTATTTAAGAAAATATCTATATCTGGAAATAAATTACCTTAGTTGACAAACATATTGAGAATAATAAGAACAATGGACAAAAGTCACAATACAAAACATTGATGATGACAAACGTTTTTTTTTTCAGTAAATGCTTTCAAACACGGGAAAATGTAATTAACTAATTATAGTGTAAGCATGATATTTAATTTGACCACCACTTGTAGTCTGCAAATTAGATTAGACAGTGGGCACTGCAATTTTGATATTTATTAGCGAGATAAGGCCTACTGAAACGCTGTTTGCCTCTGTTGAAAATTATATGTAACAACCATCCAAAGGGAGTAATCCTTATTTTTCAACCTTTTCTTCCTCTCATCAAATGAGAGAAATGATAACTTGGTCATTGCTTTTATCTTAATTACTCTTAAAAATGATAACGTGGACCTAAAAATACTTTTGAACAACTATGCACATGTTAATTTGATGGTGAAACTCAGGTGCAGTCAACTTCACGTGAAGTTAATAGTTGATAGCTGTTAGATGAAAATTTAGTCAAATTAGTCAAATCATTTAACGACTCTCAGTTATCAACTTCACGTAAAATCGACTGCACCTGAGTTTCCACCTAATTTAAATCACATAAAATTAACTGATATACGATGAATTTTGACCCCTTCTCTTTAAACAAATTGTAATATAGTATTCTCTAATTCTATAGATCAAATACTAATCCATTTACAAATCTAAATTTTATTTAAAAAATTGCTGCTGATAAATAAATTATTGCATAAATAAAACAGAATTTAAATTCTCCGTATTTATTTAAATAGACAAAAAAAATAGACCACTCAACTAATTTAGATTGGTTAAATTATAGGTTCTTAACTGGTAATTATCTTTAAAATTTAAGTGATTATTCTTTAAGGAAAACTTCCAAACATTTGGGGCAAGAAAGTGGGGGCTTTGGGGGCCTATCGACCAGCTTGGACAACAGTGCCTCCTCCATGGCAAAAAAATTATTGTTGCTTGAGCCCACCCTCACTTGTACTATTTGGGGGAAAAGTATTTTAATTAATGATGATCATAGATCACCATCACTATCTATTTCTTTTCTCTTTCATTATCTTTTGGCAAAATAAATCTGTTACAAAGGCGATTCTTATGGATTTTCTTACTATTATATTGTTTTTTGCTCTAAAGAACTTTCCTTCTTTAATCAGCTGCAAGGGAAGGGTGGGATATATCTTATCTTAGTTATTGTATTAATAATGATGTTGTGTCGTTATTAGAATCTTAATCATACATCTGTTGATCACGTTCTCATTTGTGTAACAACTAACAACATATAAAATTTGATGTTAACATTTAATATTGATTATTGGGAGATCAATCCCTTTTTATATTGCACTTTAATTTGTGATTATGCAACGTGGTAAATTTCTTTGAAAAGTAAATTCGGGCCGGCATTCTAGACCTCTGTAACTTTGGTAGCATTTGGTATAGAGATAGAGATAAAAAGACCGAGACTGAGAGATAAAAATTAAAGGACAAAAATTGAAATAAATTTTAATATTCTGTTTGATGCAAAATGAGAGATAGAAATTGAAACAAGAATAAAATTCTAATTTAATTTGCACAAAGGATAAAATTTGAAATTAATTAATTGAAATGAGAGTATTTTAGGTATAAAATGTTACTAAAATTATCTCTAAAAATTTTAGTCCCTTGTGTCCCTACTTTTTGAAAGTACTAAAATACTAAAATTTTAAAGATAGAGACAAAAATTTTAGTACCAATTTTTGAACCAACAAATATGATAGTAAATCTCGATCTCTCAGTGTCAGTATCTCGAAACAAACTATACCTTTGTGCTTATTCTCGCTCGGTCCAATTATTTGTTAAGCAAATTAGAAGGTCGAATAATGAAAACACTATAAATAAAATAAAAAACCAAATTAAACATGCAGATTCTTAGCACTTTTTTTTCCCTCTTAACGTGCACACACTGTTCCATTGCTATCTTCGGATTTTAAAAAAAAATAATTAGTCAGACTAATTAAATGCAAATTTGACTTATAAAAATTGAACTCAATTCAAGGATCAACTCAATAATATAATCGAAATCATTTATAAAAAACTGAAATTCGATTCACAAAAAATTTTACAAATTTATTATAAAAAAATGAAACTTAAACCAATTAAACTATATTTATTCTTTTATATTAATATTACTAATTCTTTTATAAAAATTTTGGAGGTCTTGACTAAACTCTGCCGCTGATAACAACCATATACATGCTGTCGTTCATATACATATTTTTCTTATTAAATATACTGACTTTTTTGGCATTCTCCTTTATATATTTCTATATTGGTCCTTTTAAATAAATATCAATAATGGTCTATCTTAATTTTGACTATGTGGATTGTAAATATGTTAAATTAGAAAGACCATAAGTGGTCCTTTTACGAAAATGAAAAAGATCGTTACTAGACCGGCTCATTCAGCCATTCAAGTAAACATAAATTGTTTCGTATTGGTCAAGTAGTGATGTATCATTACATAAAAATCACATGAAAAAACTCTCATGTAGAAATCCTAAAGAAGGTAACTGATATTCAAGAGGCTTTATTTTAAAAGAAGGAAGAGACGAAAAACCTACCTCTCAAGTATTGGGTTACTCTCAACGCAGATGATTCATCAAATGGAAAGTGGGTACGGGGATTTTCTTTCTTTATTGCTGATAAATGGAAAGCTTGTTGAATGTAAGAATTTTAATCCATTTTTATTTAATTTTCCCTAGTTAGTGTTTGTTACATGCCTCTTTGCCACATAATAACGAGCGATCCTAAGAACCAAAAGGGTATTAGCAAAAAATCAGCCAAAATATTTTTAGGTAAGTTCAAAATCTCTACGAGTTAATATATATGGATGTTTCTTCTGCTAAGTATCAGAATGTTTCTTTTTCATACTAAATGGATGTTCTTTTATATATTTTTCAAATTTTTTATTGCAAATGTGAATGTCTCTATTTCTTTAAGAATTTTATTTTTTTTAATTTTATAGATATTTAATTATTTTTGCTAAAATAGAACTGGATATTTCTTTTGTTAAGTATTAGGATATTTTTTTTTCATATCAAATGAATATTTCTTTTATATTTCTGTTGTTCTTGCTGAGTTTGGCCGGTGTATAGCTCGTCCGTCGATGAATATCTTCAAGCTTCTCGTCGGGATGAGTTATACGTCGGCAAGGAAAGAACAAGGGGGTGGGTACCTGCAAAAGACACTCCGACGCTCAAGTCAGTAAGTGTTTAAGAGGTATATGAATAATTCTATGAATATAGAATGTAAGACATGATATGGAACTTATAGAACTTATCATGTTGCCTCTATGAATATAGAAGGTTCCTTTTATAGGCACAAAATTGATGAATAGAATTGATGTTATGACTGTTTGGTCATTAAGATAGAAATGATGGTCATTAAGTCGGTAATGAAGGTGTCAGTTACAAGCAAAAGAATGAATGATAGTTAACGCCGAGTTTATAATTCATAATGCATAATAAAGACTGAGTTATAAGGTGACGGATCATCTGTAATTGTGTAGTTTGTAGTCTCTTTAATCATCAAAACGGCACCTAATATCCCATAACACAGCTTTGCGTTGCTATAACCAACAATCATGGTGCCCCAAGACACAGAATCTCGTTCTGACATTTCGTCGAACAATTCCCGCACGTGCGTAGTCTCACTAATTTTAACGAACCCATGAACCATGGCATTATAAGAGACAACATCCCTGTGAGAACTCTCGTTGAACAGCTTGTGGGCATCGTGGACGCGGCGATGGAGGGAGTAAACGCATATGAGGGAGAAAGGATAGGCAAGAAAGCCGAATTTGAAGGCCTAGGAGTGTAAGAAGGGAGGAGGGAACATGCTTTGAACGCAAAAGGTAAGGTGTGGAAGTCAGGGGCGAGGGAAAGGCGACGGAGGGTGACGAAGTTGTATAGGGCGGAGGATGGGGAGGAGAGGAGGGTGTAGGTCGCGGTGATAGAAGAGGAGTGGGTCGGTGATAGAAGAGGAGTGGGTCGCGGTAAGGAGGCGGAAAGGGCCTGACGGTGAGAGAGAGAGAGAGGTTTGTGTGTGTGATTGTTGGAGGTGAGTAGGTTAATGTGAGAGAGAAGAGGAAGGTTGTTTTTATAAGTTTTAATTAGGTTTACTTAATTAATTTTAAATTTTTTAAATTTTGAATTTAAAAAATTTAAAATTAATTATTAATATAAATTAATGTGGTTTTGTTTAGTTTTTGGCTGATAACCTCTTGGTTTTATATTCTTTTCCACATAATAAAATAGTATGCGCTTTACTTCATAAACTTCGATATCAATATTTTGAAATATTTATTTTCAATATTATAGTGGCTAATGAGATAAAAAACGACGTCATTTAATATAAGTAAAGATTTGGAAGGGTGAACGGAAACAACCAAAAAACCGCAAGTCCAATATGAACAACGGTATGTCTACGGGTGACAATTTTTGGGTAGGGCGAATTTTTATTCTA
>NC_029787.2:123392745-123416072 GCF_000816755.2 Arachis ipaensis
ATAGAGAGCTCAACACTCACGTGAAGCGAACAAACAAGAGTAAAATAAGATAACTCCTATGTCATTTTCGATATAGCCATCAATAACATGAGCTATTTACAACACCACTCCTTAGCACATGAAAATGTTTGAGCCACACAATCTACAACTCCTATTGTCTTTCTCTGAAAGATGACATCATTCCGTCGTAACCAAATGTTCCATATAGTTGAGTAGAAACCAATTAGCCAACACTTGCGCAGCTCTTTTCTCAACGGCATGGACCTCCAACTGTCAAAGTGTTCTTTCAAGGTACAAGGTACAGTCCACGTCTGTCCAAACTCTGAAATCCAAGCACACCACACCTGCCAAGAGTACTCATAAGTAACAAATAAGTGTTGAATATTTTCTACTTCTTTGTTACACAACACGCACAAAGTATCATTTTGTTGTAGCAGTCCTAGCCTATTTAGCCTATCCTTTGTATTTACTCGGCCTACCAATACAAACCAAGTGAACAACTCCACTCGAGACGGAGCTAGGCCTTTCCAAATGTCCTTTGTGAATCTGTACCTTAGGAGCTCTTCATCCAAAGAATGTTCCTGCAATACCTGCACAAATGAGTTAGTAGAATAAACGCCTTCCTTGCCAAATTTCCACACCACTCTATCTTGCACTTCTACTATCAATTTAACAGATTGCAATACTTGAAGCATTTGGTCTAGTGTATCAGTTTCCCATTGGCGCAATTCCCTCCTCCATTGGAAGTGCCAAACTCACTCTATCCCATCCCAAAACTCGCATTCCCCAATTACTGATCCTTTTTGGTTTGAAATCAAGAAGAGTCTCGGATAGGCATCTTTTAGCTTTCCCACTTGGAGCCACGTATCCTCCCAAAATCTAGTGGATCTACCATCCCCTACTTCTATAGCAAGGCCATCAATAATCTTCTGCCTTAGATGTTGCTCCTTTATTTGCACTTGACATATGTCTCTCCATGGGGCACCTCTTTCTGGTAATTCCTGAGTCGACAATAAGTGATTTGGGTTCAAGTTATTACAGGAACATATAATCTTCTTCCATAGAGGACATTCCTCCTTTGAGAACCTCCACCACCATTTAAACAGCAGAGCAGCATTTCGGACTACCGCATCACCCACACCCAAACCTCCTAGCTTCTTTGGTGCCTGAATCATCTCCCACTTTACAAGAGCCATACCTGGTCGCCCATCATCCTTCCCCCAGAAGAATCTCCTCTGCAGTGAGATGATTTTACGTGCCACCCCTTTTGGCATCTTATAAAAGCTCAGGTAATAAATCGGCAAGCTATTAATAACCGACTTTATGAGTACCAGCTTCCCAGCCTTACTAAGGACCTTTGCTTTCCACAAGCTGAGCTTCTCTTCCACCTTGTCTATAATTGGCTTCCACATTTTTACCAATCTCGGATTTGCTCCTAGATTAATTCCAAGATACCTCACCGGTAGAGCCGCCTCCTGACAACCCAGTAGCTGACACATCCATCTAACCCACTCCTGACTGCAGTTTACGGGTATCAAGTTGGACTTCTCGAAGCTAATGCTCAACTCGGACATCATTTCAAAACACCTCAGCATCCTCTTATAGTTTCTGACTGTCTCCTCATCCGGCGGGCAGAATAATATAGTGTCATCAGCAAGTTGTAAGTGCCAAATTCTATATTATCCCGACCAACTAGAAGTGGGGAGATTCGACCATTCCTTACCACCTCCCCGATCATCCTGTTAAGCACATCTACCACCAAAACAAACAGAAACGGTGATAATGGATCGCCTTGACGAAGCCCCCTCTCCACTTTGAACGATTTTGACGGAGACCCATTAACCAGAATAGAGATAGAGGCCGTTCTGACACACTCCCTAATCCATGACCTCCATGTTCTCCCGAAGCCCATCTTCTCTAACACTGTATCAATAAAAGACCATTTAAATCTATCATAGGCTTTCTGAAAGTCCAGTTTAATAATTACTGATGCCTTCTTTTTCAATTTTAACCATTGCACAGTTTCACATGCAATTAAGGCTCCGTCGTGTATCTTCCTTCCTTCACAAAGGCACTCTGCGATTCCCCAACTAGGCCAGGCATTACACTCCTCATTCTTCGTGTTAATAGTTTAGAAATGACTTTATAGACACAACCAACCATGATTATAGGTCTGAGATCCTTTATCTCTTTAGCCCCAACGAATTTCGGAGCCAACGCTACCCATGTGACATTAGAATCCTCTGGTAAAGTTGCTGTCTCAAAGAAGGTCATCACAGCTGCAGTAAACTCCGTTCCAATTTCATTCCAACACCTTTTTATAAAGTTCATGTTGTATCCATCACTCTTTGGAGCCTTAGAAGATTCACAATCCCAGACTGCCTCATTCACTTCCTCCACTGATGGTAAAACCTCTAAGGCTTCAGCTTCCTCCCTCTCTAGCCGATTAACTAATCCATCCCTAAAGCTCACACTTGGAGAATCTTCCTGGTGGTACAGACGTTTATAAAAGTCTCGAATGGCAACCTTAATTCTTGCTTGATTCCTCACCAGCCTCCCTTGAATTACTAAAGACTCAATCCTGTTATTTCTTCTTCTTGCTGATGCTATATTATGGAAGTACCTTTTTTTCTATCCATCTCATTAGCGTGTCGGGATCTAGACATTTGCTTCCAGTAGACTTCCTGCCTTTCATACCACTTTTCACAGCACCTCATTAACGCCCTCCTCCTTGCTTCCGTTGTACCATCATAGCTTCCACTACTAACCATATCATCTACCTTCTTTATTTCTTTCTCCAACCTCTTTATCTTCTCAGTCATATCCTCAAAATGCTGCTTATGCCATCTACACAGTGGTGTTGTCAGTGATTTCATCTTCTCTAAAAAATGTACATCACCTAATTCCCCCCACTCCTCCTTCACCATTCTCAGAAAATCTTCATGCGTGAACCAAAAGTCTAAGCTGCGGACGGGTCTTGGGCCATTAAATTTTCTGCTGTCTTCCATAATCAAGAGACAGTGATCTGATAAACCTCTAGGGCCTCCCCTTAAACGCAATTTTGGGTACACATCAAGCCACTCCACAGAAACTAGACACCTGTCAATACGAATGCATAACTGTCCTCTAAACCATGTATACTTTCGATCATTTAGCACCAAATCAATCAATTCCATATCATTTATCCACGCTCTAAAATCTTCCACAGACGCTGATAATTTTGTTGCTCCTTTTCTTTCTTCCATATGTACAATTTCATTAAAGTCTCCCAAACAACATAACGGTACCTGACACAACCCTGCATTATAACTCAACTCTTCCCAGACGGATGCTTTCTCAGCTCTTTCATGCGGTCCGTATACCAAACAAACAGCACAATAAAAATTATCTTTTACCACTACCCCTTCTACACACAGCCATCTATCCCCTTTATAACAATTAGTCAATTTAAAAGCCGCCTCATCCCATATTAAAAATAATCCTCCAGAAGCCCCAATTGAGCTTACAAACTCCCAACAAGCTCTATCTCTACCCCAGAGGCGAGCTACATCAAAATTAGTCACAAGTTCCTTCTTTGTTTCTACCAAACTCAGCATATCCAGCCTAAATTTACTTTTAAAATTCTTCAGCATACCAACCTTTGCAGTACCTCCCAATCCCCTAATATTCCATGAAGTTATAATCATTTCAGAAAATTATTACACACCTGTTTTCGAGTTTTTGGCCTGCTTCTTCGAACTTTTTCTTTTTGCTTTGCTTGTCGTCGCTTCAAAGCCATCGCTTCATTCTGCTCCTGCAAAATAGCTATAATATCCTCCTCATCGCTGCACTGAGCACCTGATTTTACAGCTAGCTTCTAAACCTCTTTATTGTTAGCCATTTCCTCTTCCCAGCTCGGCCTTTGTTCTTCACTGTGATTGTCAGTATCACCCTCTAATTCAGTCCCCAGCTCCATACCTGGTTGTGTACAGTGATCATGCTCTTTTTCTTGTGCGCTGCTGTTTACCTGAGCCAAGGCTGCCATCACGATTTCCCCCTCCTCCAATCCCACGCCAGTATTGCCACCTATTTGCTGCTCATCCTCTGATGCATATTGGCTTGTAACCCTGCCGTTGATATTGCCATGGCTCTCATCTCCAAGAAGCCGCAGTCTTCCTTCCAAGTTACAGATCCCTGGTTGTTCTTGGCTCGGTTCTGTGTTTATTCCCCTTCTCTTCCTGCATCGCCGTTGTTCTCCCACGTCGTTCCTGACTTCCCCATCACTAGTCTTCCTTCCCGCAAGCATCTCCGCCGCCTCCTCTCGTGCGGCCTCCATCGGCGCGAGCTTCTACCCACAGCCCTCCTCCATATCGAGTATTGATCCTACCCCTGAGTCCCTCACCCGATCATGACCTAGCTGCTGTCTCTCATTCCGGGTCGTGATGGATGCCAGGTCAGCGCCTACCCGGTTTGGCCCGATTCTTCCTTTTCACTCCGTTTCCTTTACTCTCCATAATGGGCTTGGCAGCTGCCAGCCCAAATCCATATCTTGTGCCATCACAATCTTGATTTCCATTACATCCGTAATAATTATGAGATATTGTTTCTTCAGAATCCATCTCATCATTAATATGAGATGATCCCTGAGAATCTTCCCCCTCCTTTAAAGTCGCGTAACTGCCGTTTCCAGAGTAAAGATTTGAATTCTGATGATTCCATTCATTCAAATTTACACATGAATTTACCAATCTATCCTTTTCTTGTTCAGCCATTCTATTGTTTATCGTCACCAGAACTGCCGCCTGGTCCCAAGCAACCTCCGGCCGTTCGTCGCACTATTCAATATGCCACCATGTTCTTCGCACTGCAACTCGCCTCCATCTACTCTATTCCTATCCACTGTCCCTTGCTTTCTCTCTCGAAAGCATTCTTCTTGATATACCTCTCCCCCCACTTCGCGTACAAGGACGTCAAATCCGCTTGCACCTATTGTAACGTGTATCCGTTCGTTAATCATATCGAAGACACACGTATCAATCAGTACCCGACCCACACTAAACGAATTGCATGATTCAGTTAGCTTATCACATACCACGACCTCTTCCCATTGCTCTCCAATTTTAAGAAAAGTGTCGCTAGACCATGCGTGTAATAGAACTCCATAACAATCCAACCAAACTCTTCTAGACTCACTCCTCTCCGTCTCGTCCCATCTCCATACCATATAAAACGTCTTTAATAAGTCGTTTATTCTAAAGGTGTAAGCTTCCTCAACACTAAACACAGATTCGAACGTTATCAAAGCTTTATATGCTCTCAGCTCCCTTACGTGCGTTACACCTGGCCATTTGTTATGAACCTTTTGCTTCAAGGCAGTAAAATCGATCGCCTGCTTCGTCCCCCCGACGATACTTCTCTGTAGCCAGGAAACATTCTCATTGACTATCGGTACTTCTACCTTCTTTGTCCATCCATTATTATTCGGATCTTTGGTGGGAGTACAAGACGGCTGTCTCACCCTTATCTCTTCTGTTCCTTTCACACTCCTTGGCTGTGAGTTGTTTCCTCTGGCATTCTCTCTGGTGATGACCTTCACTTCTTTGTCCGTTGTATTCCGAATCACCGCTCTCCTTCTATACTTCGCTTCTTCTGACAAACAGTCTTTTTCCTCTCAACATCATATTATTCATATTTGCAACAGCTTTCAGAGCTCCTCCTTTTGTAGTGTATCGCACAAATGCAAACAGATAGATATGTCCATTTTTGTTCTTTCTCGACAGATATATGTCGATGATTCTACCTGTCCATTTGAACATATGAAACAATTCTCTTTTCGATATATCCTCTGGCAAATTGTCGATGAAGATGGAAAAATAATCACGCTCCAATCGTTGATACGCTTCTTTATTCCAAACCCTAGAATCTTTATCATGTTTATTGGAATTGGTATTTCTCCCCATGTGTTTTCCCACCTCACTCGCTCTCGGTTTCTCTCTCGATCTCTCATATCTCTAGGTAGGAGTGGGTATTACTTAAACTTGATTTTATTCTGTCTCGTAAAAAATCCATTTTGATTGAGTAGAGACAGAATAGGTACTTATGAGTTCGAGTAGTATTGCCACTTTTAGATATGTCTATGTCAGCATTTTTTTAATGGTATAATGACAAATGAATTTTGTTAGAAACTAACTTGAGGTATAACCAATTATACTCAATTAGTTAAAAAATATACTAGTTACATAAAAAAAATACACATAAATATTATTTAAATATTATCTTTTATTCAATTTATTGACTATGTTACAGTTGATTTACTAAAATTTCTAAATTACGGAAATACACTAAAGACTAATTTAATAAACAATATTGGTGACCAAATTAAATTAATTGGAAAATTGGGAGAACAAAATATATTTATTTTATGAGTCCCGCTAGGGAGACAATGCAGTATCTATACAATATATACAATGGAATTTTAATTTGGCCTATTTTAAAATAAAAATGAAAATGAATCATTATTTACCCTAATTGAAACCCTCAATTTCAAATTATCCCTCATTTACCTATTTTGACCGTCAGTAACCCTCTCCCCTCCATCCCCCAAAATCCCACACTGTCGCTGCTCAACCTCCCCCCAACCCTCTCGCTGCCGCCTGCACCCGCAACCTGCCGCAGCTCGGACGAGAATTGCATCACCCACCCCCTTCTGCAGCGCCCAGCTTCCGCACCCGTACCCGGTCGCTGGAAGCAACCGTGGCGCACTGTTCTGGCTGAACATCCCAGCCTTGCGTCCCCTCGTGCCGTGGACCACTCATCGGCGCGACCCGAACAGCAGCTCCCGGACCTGCTTTCCGCGCGTCATCTCTGAGTCAGCCTGCTGCCACGATCCTGCCTCCTGCGTCGGAGAGTTGATGCCGTGACCATTCAACAGTCCAGGGTCTCGTTAGTGTTAAGGCCCCATCTCCGACCGTCGTCAATCATCTACGGTTAGTGGGTTAATTTCCTTTTTTCAGGATTCATCTTTCTGTTGCTTCGTGTTCTAGACACAGTTTAGCCTGCTGAGATGTTTGATTGTACATGGTGGAAAACTGAATACATGCAATTTTAGTAAGTAGGAACATGATGAATAAGATGTTTGCTGAGATTGTTGAAATTAATTTAAGCATAGCCCGGGAAAGTTCGCAAAATTTAGGTAATCTGGTTCAAATAGCAGAATATTTTTCCCTCGCCTGGTTGTCCTTTGCATACAATGTGACGTAAGCAAGCTGACCATTGTCTATTTGTAATTGACCCCTAATTGGATGGTTACTTTAGCAGGATATCGGATGGTTAGTTTTGATGATAGATCTTTTTCTTTTTCTGCATATATGCTGTCTGTTTGTGCTGTTGGTGGTTGTATTGAATTTTAATTAAGAATGTAATAATTGAATAAAAGTTCTTAATTTATTAGATGTTTATTATCAATTAAAATGGATGTTCATTTTACTATGTATACAGATGGTTCGTTTATTCGAAAAGTGGATGTTATTTTACTTATAATATTGATCTTTTGCATTGATTTGCTGAATTCTGCATGTACATGCTCCACTATTTTCTTTTGTTAAGTGGTTTGGGAGTAATGAAGAAGATTTGTATTAGACTTAGTTTATGTTTTCTTGAATTGAAGTTGGGTTTGAGTTAGGCTATTTAAACATGGTGCATGGATGAAATTTTGGTTAATTTGTTAGATGTTTAGTATCAACTAAAACGGATGTTCATTTTCTTTAGAATAAGTTAGTCGGCTGTAAAAGTGATTTGACTATCTCTTTAAGATTAAGGTACTATGTTCACTCTTAAAGTAAACAACAATTAAGTTACATAAACAGAACAAGAAATGATGTTTTTTCTCTCTCTTACAACTACAGGAAATCACAAGAGACAACAAGGTATGATGCAGCAGTAAGGTTGCTGTTGTATGACTTTGGTGGTCACAATCCAGAGTTTGTAGTCCTCTGAACAGTCTTAGCACAAGAGAAAAGGTTGCATGACACTCACCAAACCACACAATTGCACAGATGCATGCATTGAGTTGCATGCTCAGTCTTGTCAATGAATGCATGAAATTTCATGATCGATCTATTGGTTTATAATGTCTAATCATGCATTCAAATGATATAGTGATCCATTAGAAGGTTAAATGTCTTCAATAGAAAATACCATGACATATAAGATGTCTCATAATATGATATTTTGAATTAAGATAAGAACAAATTTAATTTACATATGTTTACAAGTGATACTAAGAATTTAAGATAAATCTGCCAGCATTAAAGAAGTCCTTGAGTTCTTGATGAAATATCTTGAATTGCTCCACAAATGCTTGATTATATTCTCCTGGGTTCTTTGTGATTTCAGCAAGCATAGCTTCTGTTGCAACCAAATCTTCAGGACTACCATTTCGGTGAAGCTTGTTTTGTATAGTGTGCTTAATTTGTAACTGCCAAAAAAGAGCATGAAACAGGCAATCTATCATACATTAAACTGAAATGGGATTACATACTTGAGGTACTGTGGGAAAACAACCTTGAGGTCATATGGGATGTCATTCCGGTGAGCAATATCTCTAGTTCGAGTCAGAGGAGCAGATTCTTGAAGAGCTTAGCCTTGAAGAGCTTAATACTTGTCATCATGATGCAGCATTTCTTGAAGATTCTTTTTATGTTAACACACTTTTAAATCTTGATGACTAATTGTTGACCTTTTAGTATTTCTCTAAACTATAAATTATATATCTCATGTAAATGTTATGTAATAAAAAAATTTTCTTTTAATTTCAAATTAAGATTTTATTTATTTTTCAGTTTAATATCAATGTTTACAAAAATTCTATTTTAATCTATACTTTCTAAACCATAAAACAAAAGAAACACGTGGAGCATGGGGATGCAAAAACCAGAAAATTAAGTAAAGGACAAATGGTATATCTAAAATAAACATCCACTTTAAAAAGAAAGGAACAATTCGCATAGACAGTAAAATGAACATCCACATTAGTTGATAAAAATAACTAAGAAATTGACCAACAATACCACTCGTGCATCATGTTTAAATGGCATAACTAAAACTCAGCTTAAATTCAATCAAATTAAACTAATTCTAATTCAATCCATATAATAAAAAAACTTGCAGGCCATATGCAAACAAAATAAAACGCAGGAAATCAAGTAAAAGATAAATAATATGCCCAAAATAACCTTCTACTTTTGAATGGAAAGAACCATCTGTAATTATAATAAAATGAACATCTGACTTAGTTTAAATAGCTAAAGAAAAATACAATTTAGTACTTGTTTTACAAATCTAAATGTCACATAACTCTGTTATAAGTTAATCACTTATATATATCTAACTACAACAACTCCAAGCATACTTGAATTCAGTGAATGGTACACTAAATCCAATTCTACAATATGACCAAGTTCCGTCTCATCAGTTTTTAGCTCATTCACACCCGTCACTTCCACGACCTGCAATCAAACACAAACAAAAAAAAAACAACCAAAGGAATTAAGTGACATATGGTACTATGACATAAATATTAGCAATATAAACCACCAAGAAAATGACTAATTTAAACAAGATTAAGTGTGTAAAATTTTAGTTTATAATAGGCACTATGCTCACTATTTTTTAACAAATACTTCTAATCAGGCAAAATTATATTAAATTCACTCCAAATCACGTAAACATCTAAATTAGAATGAAAATAACTATTGACCTACCTAGTAAAATGAACATCCGGCCTATATTAAAATTATTTTACACTGAGAGTACATCAAAATTAAATTCTATAATGTATATCTATGCTTCCCTTCATGAAAAGAACCATTGGAGCTCCAAGCCATAGAAAAAAAAATAATGGATATATACAAAATACTATTCTCTCTAGAATATACATTCTTTGCCGCCTATAACTTACATTTTCTGCATTTATTTATGTCAATTTAGTTAGACCATATTATAAGATCTTATCTATGAGTTAAGACTTATTTAAAGACTATAACTCAAAGAAACCATCATAAAATAAAATTCTAAATAGAAGAAACTAGAAAAGAAGCACTTGTACTACCTTTCCAAGAGTGAAAGCAAAGATTGCACAAGCAACACCAGTACCTAAAATAATGATGTCATCGTATCCTTCTGAGACTTTTGGTGGAGTTCATGTACCATTTACTGATGTCTTTATACTTTGTGCATGTGTTGTTGCACTTGGAACACTGGATTTTCTCTTGTTTGATGCAAAACCGTACAAATAAGCACAAACACCAAACCAAAAGCTATGACACTTCTAAAAATGAACATATAATCCACTGCCAAGAATAAGAACAAGGGATTGGTGAAACTGCGAGACATAGTTTGGGAAATAATGAAGAAAGATTAATGAGAACTAAGAATGGTGATACACCTTTTTTGTTCTATTGTTCCTATGACTCTTAACGTGTTACACTCTTCTTTTTTTTAATATCTAAAAAATTTGCTTCAACAATAAATGTATACCAATGCCACATAATTAAATAACAAATAGCAATAACAACAATAAATTAACCACATTAATATAAACACTCACACCGTTATGATTTAGTCCATTAATATCACAACTATGAATAGCTACAAAAAAATGTTATATATAATGATGATTGTAAAGCACAACCAGCATTATAGTAGTTGAAAACCAATTTTAATTTCTCAAAAACTTCAAAGAATGAGTAATGATGCATATGATCATTTATGTTCAAAACCAACATGAATAAACCATTTCATTCAAATCACTCAATAAAATATGGTACGCACTTCTTAAAAATATACCAAATAATTGATAACATCTGAATTTTTAACCAAATTGGTGTTTTGATAAAAAAATCACAAACAAGTGCATAACAAAATTCAAGCTCAAACATAATTAGAAATCACATAAAACTGCACAATTGTAAATTATAATGCCTCATGAGAATAGAATTTAAGTCAAATGCTGGCCATACATAATAATTAAACAAAAAGATTTCATTTAGGCATTTCATCGAACATATGGTGTGCATCATGTGTAAATAGAGCATTCAGTTCAATATAAGCAGCAATCAACCCATAAAATTCAGCCAGCAAACACATTCAATCTAGCAACAGATATTAACTAGTCCTAAGCCTAATCTATATGCAGAAACAAGAATTAAAAGCAATGAAATAAATAAAATAGAAAGAACCGGGGACAAGGAAAGGGATGGAACCTGCGTTGATGAAGGAGAGAAAGAAGAACGGGGGCAATGATGGTGTCGCAGCGGCATAGAACTTAGCCGCTGCTGGGTTGCACTGGGGTGTTGCTCGCCGGAGCTGGCAGGCGCGAACAGGGGCATGGGGGTAGCGAACACGGCAGGGAGAAATGGGGAACGAGGAAAGAAAGAGAAGAGAGAGAGGGTGGGCGCCGGTGGTGGACGGTGGACTGTGTTATTGGGCGGTGGACTGTGCGATCCGAGAGGACGGTGGAAACAGAACAACGGGATACAATGCTTGCCGGTGACCTGTGCTATGTGGTTGAAACAGATGCAGACGGCAGTTCGTTGTTAATGGAGGTCACGCCGTCTTGAAAGAGGGATTGGTAGGTTTGATTCTATAAATCGGGGTAATCCTAATTTAATTCAAATTTTAAATTAAAAAGAATTTAAAATTAAATAATGACCCATAATTTAATTTTAATTATAATTAAACCCCATTGTATGTATTGTACAATAAGACTATTGTCTCCTCATACTTTTCCTTATTTTATTGTTAATTAGGATAATTGCATGAGATTTGAGTAGTGAATAGTGATTGACAACAACTGAAATAAAACTAGTTTAAGCTTATTTAGCGGTAATCGAAATCTTGGATTTGAATTATTCCTTGTAGTTGTAGCCACGCTAAACCCAGAAGTTTGTGCATGAATGGACACCATCTTTCTACCACAAACCAAACAACATCGTAATAAGCATGGATACCACATCATCAACAGCGCCACCTTCACCCCCTCGTGTTCGTGGCATGTTAGATTCGTTGATCGAATACTGCCATATTCTAGAAGGTTCTCAAGCCTTCGCAAACGTTGGTCTCAGTGCTAACCATTTCATACACCGGCTTCTCACATTGCAATCATGCCTCCGCGACAATGATCGTGATCCGCAACAACATTGTTGTTCCAAGGTTATGGACCTGTCCTATGATCTGGAAACCTTGTTCGAGGACATTGAGCTTCAACAGCACGTGGGATCTTCTTATTCGTCTGACCCCCCTTTTTGGTCTCAATTGTTAGCTACACAACACAAACTTGTTCATCAAGGTTCTTCTTCCACTCTCTATGGTACTTCACAAAGGCTTGCTTCCATGCTCAAACTCTTAGACCAACTTGTTAATGAAATCAAACCCTTTGCTTGTTCGCTTCCACTTCCTAAAACTCAAATTCATGTTATAGTGCAAAAACCCCAAATTGGAAATAACTACCATGGTCTTAAACAACTCATTCATGAAAATCAAAGTCCTAGTAGTAGTGTTGGTTTTGATGATAATCATGGTTGTGTTTTGAGGTGTAATTATTGTACTTCCTTAAGTTTTTCTTCTTTGAGAAGGGGTTTTGGTTTTCTTCAGTGTTCTGCTCCATTCAAGGACCTAAAGCTCCCACCTTGTTGGAAGGATTTAGGGTTTCCATGGTATCTTAAACAGTGTGTTGAATTTTACAACTTTGCTTCTACAAATTTTCCTTCGAGACCCAATAAGGAAACAATTTTGTTGTTGTGGATAGCAGAGGGATTTGTTCAGCAGACACATGGAACAAGCTTGGAGGATGAAGCATCTCACTATTTTGATGGTCTTTTGCAAAGGGGTGATATAGAAAACCAGTTCAATCATCAATTCCCAATTGTACCAAAAGGGTTTTTCTGCTTTGACAATTCAAATGGTGGCACTGATAATGATAATCTCCCACAACATGAGCATCATGTGTGCATGCCATGTTTTTCTGAATCACAAATGGAAACAGTTTCTAACCTCCCAAATTCTAATGTTTTTCGATCTTTCTTTGTGTTTAGCCAAAACTATAACTATTCTTCCAACACACTTCTTGAGGATCACCACTACTGTGACAAGGTCATGTTACCCTCAATGGTTTTTCTCAAATTAACTAATTTGAGGGTGTTGATTCTGTATGGAATTGGTTTTTGTATTGTCCCTGAGTACATTTGTGGATTGTTACATCTAAGATACCTTGATCTCTCTAACAATCCTCTTAAAGAGTTGCCTGATTCGCTCACTAATCTGCTTCGCCTTCAGACATTGAAGATTCTTCAAACTTACATCACAAGCCTTCCCAAGAATTTGTACAAAATGGTAAATTTGCGCCACTTTTGTACAGACTCTGGCATGTGTTTTGAATTTGTTCCTCCATACATTGGAAGATTGGTTTCTCTCCAAACTTTCGAGGACTTCGTTGTCAATAGGCAGAACGGATGCAAGATCATTGAGTTGAAGGATCTGAACAACCTTCGTGGAAAGCTATGCATTCGACAGCTTGAAAATGTGACATCTTGTGATGAGGCTCAACAAGCAAGATTGTATCTCAAGAAACATTTAACTTGGTTGAGGCTATGTTGGTCTGAGTCAGATATCCTTGATGTTGATGTTAACTTTGATGTCATTGAGTTCCTTCAGCCTCATCACAATTTGCAACTTTTGGAGATTTATGGATACCTTAACTCCACATTCCCAAGATGGATTTCAGATCCTTCATTCAATAATCTTAGCTCAATTACTTTGGAGGAATGTGTCTGTGAACAGCTTCCAGAGTTTGGCGTATTACCTTCTCTAAGGAGCCTTAGAATCTCTGTAGTTACTGGGGTGAATGATATTTATGAAAGTTTCTATGGACATGGAAAGGTCAAAGTTGGTTTTCCATCACTTTGCACATTGTATGTTTCCTTTATGCTTGATTTGGAAACTTGGTTTGGATTTGCTAATGGTGATTTACCAAAGTTGGAGAAGCTTCACATTATTTCTTGCCCAGAGCTAAAGCACCTTCCAGAGATGAAAAACTTGAGTATGCTAAATGAGTTGGTGATTGAAGAATGCACAAAACTAAACTCATTGCCCAAAAATGGATTGCCAGGAAATGTTAAACTTTTGAGGATACATCACTGTCCTGACTTAGCAAAAAAGTGTAGAAGAGAAGTAGGTACTGACTGGAAGAAAATATCTCATATTCCATCAATAGATGTGTAAGTATTGGAAAAAAAATAGAAAAAATATTATAGCTTTTTTGGCTGTGTTAAATTTGCTGTATTGTCTTTAGCATTAATCAAACGCCTAAACTTTGATTTTAGCAGCTAGGGTGAATGTTAGAGGCTATTTTCATGTTGGGTCACATGGTCTTGAAACTCTGATGTACTTCTTTCTGAATATAATTGTAATCGCTATTTCGATAGTGATGACCAAGAGAAAATTGTCTATGTAAATTGTAATTAATTGTAGAAAATCTGATAAATTCTCTTCACAGTAGTATTCTGGAATTAGCCTATCTAACAAAGTTACACTTAAAATTTCCATGACAATATAATATTAGTGAGTTATAAGATATTTTATGTATGTAAAATCAAAATTTTATATATATATATATATATATATATATATATATGATATTTTGACTCAGTAGATTTTTTTGTGTTAGAAATGTAATTTTCTTCGGAAAATTGCGTAAAAAATGCGTACACGTGAATTAACTAGCAATACCTGTTTAAATCATAACAAATTTTTAATTAATATTTTAATAATGTTTGATCATCATAATAATTTAAATTTTTCAAACTCAACAATTTTCTCTTTGATGGCAAACATTATTAAAAATAAATTGAAAAGAATTAGGAATAGGATTAGAAAACTCCCTTGATGATTTGGCCGAATTTTCCCCTTTCAATTGATCAAATTGCTCCCTCTTAAATATGTGCCTAATTATCCATCAATATTTATGGATGCATGCTCAAACAGTTCCAGAAAATTTCATATTTTCAAAACATGGAACCTAAGAAAAATAGAGCCATTCTATCAAAAAATATTTGTACTTGAGCAAGCACTTTAATCAAAATGAATCAAGGCTCAAGTTTATAAATCCACTTAACAAGCTACTCAAAATAGTAGATTCAAAACAAGAAAAATAGATCAATGCAACCAGCCACTATAATAGAGCATAGACTAATGCATCCAACAGACAAAACAGAGCATGAAATAATAATCAAACAGAGCATAAAATTTGATTAGATCAGAAACAAAGGGTTCAAAAACAGAACAAAAGAATTAGAGCAACTGGCTGTCCCAATTCTATTTTCAATTCAACCCCTTTTTAATCTTTTCCTCCCTCTTTTGTCATCAAGGAGGGAACCTGCAAACAAAATAGATGAAAAGAAAAGCAATGCAGTTCATAACATAAATATTAAAACATAAACAAAGTATCAAAGTGATTAAGTACAGTCATCCTAAAATGAAACAGTTCAAATGAAACTAAATCAAAATAAATTATGTCTAGTGGCATAAGTAGTAGAGATCAAATCTTTAGGCATCAGATAGATTGATATTAGAGTCAAGAAGATCTTTGTCTCCTTCAGAATGAGTTGTGTCCTTATCAGTAGTCTCCAAACTCTTAATAAGCAATTTTACCCTTTCACTGCATTTTGTTCAGGCTTTTTTATTCTCATAGGCTTGCTTTCGAGCCTCTTTATAGGACTTGACCATCATGTTGGACACTTGGACATATTGGAGAACTCCACGAGGACATCTTTTATGGTTTCTGAAAATCGAGACTTGTTAGAAGAATTAGGAGGAAGACTTTCATCTTCACTTTCAGAGAATACGGATGCCTTTGAACTCTTAGTCTTTTTTTCTTTTGCAGATTTGGAAACTCCTCCACCTTTAATTGTAGAGACCCTATTCTCAACTGGCTCATTACTGAGATCCACATTAAAATGCTCAAAAATACATGTCAGGAACATACCATATGGCAGATTAGATTTCTTGTCACTACGAACACAGTCCCGCATATGACGAATCATAAAGTAAGCTAAAGATATGGGAATGGAGTTCAAAATAGTATAAAGAACAAGGGTATCACAAACATCTACCCTTTGATATGATTCGCCTTTTAGGAGTAAAAGAACTGTCATTAATGTTAGGAACAAACCTTCTCTTTTAAAGCAAAATCATTAATGAAAACGGTTTTCAAAAATTAATTTGAATTTTTTAAAAACTTGAAAACTGAAAATAGAAGTCATGAGGAATGACAAAAGATTAAAACTGACATGACTTAAAATGGAGTAAAGTGATGGCATGTTAAAAAATTAATTTCAAAAATTAAAAGAGTTTTATGATTTAAAGATAATGAGCCTATATCATGTGGACAAACTTTATCTTACATAGGCCCAAAAGGTGGTTACAACATGCTAGGCAATAGGGCACCGTTCTTCATTTTTAATCCACAAATTTCCTGGGCTTTATACAAGTCTTCCTTTAAAGAGTTTATCATTTGCCCAGATTTGTCTCCCTGGTGCCTATGAGACAAAAACACACAGAGGCATAAAAATCACATTTTTTCAACAGAACTTAAATCCATCATCCCTAAACTGTTTCTTAATGAACAAAATCTGTCTTCACATAGAGGTTTAGTGAAAATATCAGCAAGTTGCTCTTCAGATTTTACAAATTGGATATCAATAGTACCATTTTGCACATGTTCCCTAATAAAGTGATATCGAACCTCAATGTGCTTGGTTTTAGAGTGCAGTACAGAATTTTTTGAAATGTTTATTACACTCATATTATCACAAAATAAAGGTATACTATTGATTTTTAATTTGTAATCTTCCAATTGAGTTTTAAACCATAAAAGTTGAGAGCAACAAGCAGCTGCAGAGATATATTCGACTTCAGCTGTGGATAAAGCAACAGTGGCTTGCTTCTTGCTAGACCACATGTTAAGTGAACTTCCAAGAAAGCAACACATTCCGGACGTGCTTCTTCTATCCACTCGGTCTCCCGCGTAATCTGCATCACAAAATCCTATTGCACCAAACTCATTATATTTAGGATACCACAAGCCAAAATCACATGTGCCCTTAATGTATCTAATGATTCTTTTGACGGCTGAAAGATGGGATTCTTTTGGGTGAGATTGAAATCTAGAACATACACCCTATACTTTGTTTCATCCGCATCTTTGACTTTTTCATCTTTGTCAATTTTAGTGTTTGGATGCATAGGAGTTCCCATTGGTTTGGAGTTTTCTAGGCTAAATTTCTTGATTAACTCTTTGGCATATTTTTTTTGGTGAATAAAAATATCACTAGGAGTTTGTTTGATTTAAAGACCAAGAAAAAAAGTTAATTCTCCCATCAAACTCATTTCAAACTCACTAGTCATTAGTTTTCCAAACTCTTCACACAAGGATTCATTGGCCGATCCAAACACAATATCATCCACATAAACTTGAACAAGCAAAATATCATCATTAGATTCTTTTATAAACAAATTAGTATCGGTGGTACCCCTTTGAAAATTATTTTCCAACAAGAAGACACTAAGCCTTTCATACCAAGCTCTTGGAGCATGCCTAATGCCATAAAGATCCTTTGAGAGTTTAAAAACATGATTTGAAAACTCTTTGCTTTCAAAACTGGGGGGTTGAGCCACAAATACTTCTCTATCTATAAAACCATTAAGAAAAGCACATTTGACATCCATTTGAAACATTTTAAAACCCTTGTGAGCAGCATAGGCAAGAAGCAACCTAATTGCTTCCATTCTTGTAACTGGAGTAAATGACTCATCAAAATCTATACCTTCCTCTTGATCGTAACCTTGGGCCACTAGTTTAACCTTGTTACGAACAACACTACCATCCTTACCCAATTTATTTTTGAAAATCCATTTTGTACCGGTTACCTTTTTACCATTTGGATTTGGTACACTGGTCCAAATCTTATTCTTTTCAAATTGTGCTAGCTCTTCTTCCATCATTTTAACCCATGAGGGGTCTTCAAGAGCTTGCTTCATATTGAGAGGTTCCATTTAGGACAGGAAGGCAACATTGCTTAGTTCTATTTGCTTCTTGCTTGAGGATCTAGTGGTTATGCCTTGTGAAAGATGACCAATGATAAATTCATGAGGGTAACCCTTCAAAAATTTTTCATTCATGTGGCCTTTGAGGAAAGGTTCTATCTTGATGAGTTTCAGTAGGCAACTCTGTTCTGGATTCTCTGACTTGTTCAGGAGACAAAACAGAAATGTCTCCTTCATTCTGAAGAGACGATTCTGGACAGACAGATTCAATAGCTGGGACAGACTTTGAATTTTCTTGACTGACTTGTTGATTCACATCAGTTTCACTACCTGCATCATCATCTAACACAACACTTGGAATAGAGTTAGAATCACAAAAAGACACATGTATGGATTTTTCTATTATTCTATGTTCTTTGAGGTAAACTCTAAAAGCTTTGTTAGTGGTGGAGCATCCGACAAACATTTCTTCATAAGATTTTGGATCAAATTTTCTAAGATTTTCTTTATTGTTAAGTACAAAATATTTGCATCCAAAAATATGAAAATACTTAAGATTAAGTAGTGGGTTCCTTTCCAAAACTCATATGGAGTTTTCTTTAAACCTTTTCTAATGATGATTCTATTTAAAATATAACAAGTTGTGTTTGCAGCTTCAACCCACAAAAACTTTGGAATATTATTTTCACAAAGCATAGCCCTAGTCATTTTTTGAAGGCTTCTATTCCTTCTTTCAACAACCCCATTTTGTTGAGGTGTTCTTGAGCATAAAAAGTTATATGCTATTCCAAATTCATCACAACGTTTTCAAAATCTTGATTTCAAACTCATTTTCATGATCACTTCTCAAGCAGGCAATTTTTAAATCTCTTTCATTTTAGATCTTTTTACAAAGAGAAGAAAAATCATAGAACGCATCATATTTGTGAGCTAAGAAAAGAACCCAACCAAATCTAGAGTAATCATCCACCATTACCAAACCATAATGTTTTCCTCCCAAACTTTGTATTCTAGTAGGACCAAATAGATTAATATGTAACATTTCCAATAGCCTTTTAGTGAAAATTCTATCTTTGGGTTTAAAAGATGATCTTACTTGTTTGCCTAGTTGACAAGCATCACAAGTAATATCTTTATCAAATTTAATGTTTGGAATTCTTCTAAATAAATTTTTTTTAACAAGCTTAGAAATTACACATAGTTGCATGTCCTAATTTCTTATGCCAAAGCCATTTTTCAGATTCAAGAGAGGTAAAACAAGTTACATTTTGATCCTTTAAATCCTCTAGAGTTAATCCATACACATTATTGCATCTTTTTGCTTCAAACAAAATATCACCAGATTTTTCACAAATAACCAAGCAATCCAATTTTATAAAAATAACCAAATATCCAAGATTACACAATTGGCTAATGCTTAGTAGATTGTGCTTTAATCCGTCAACAAGCAAAACATCATTAATGAAAAAAGAGAAGTTCTTACCCACTTTACCTATGGCCACTATCTTTTCCTTTTCATTGTCACCGAAAGTAACAAAACCTCCATCATACTCATCAAGCTTGATGAAGAATGTTGACTTTCTAGTCATATGCCTAGAGCACCCACTATCCATGTACCGCATGTTGTCTTTTCTCTTGGATGCTAGGCAAACCTACAAAAACACTTAAGTGACCTTAGGTATCCAAATCTTTTTGGATCCTTTAATGTCAAACCATCTCTTTTGTCCCAAACCATTATAATCATAAACAATCTTGTAAACTTTATCTCCAATCATCCATTCACTTATGAAGTACTGAATAGGAAAATGTCCATTTCGATTGCATAATCTACAAAATTTTTGAGTTGCTATTTTTTTAAAACTTGTTTGGTTTTGAAACCTTATGTCATCCGAAGAGGATGCCATATTGGTAAAAGAAAATTTTTTAATAAATTTTTTAGATTTGTAAAAACCCAAACCAACTTTATCATAAAGAGATTTTTGACTAGTCAAGAGTTTATTTAAATTTTTAGAACTTTGAGCAAAGCTGGCTAAATCCTCTTTAAGTATTTTTACCTCTTTATGTAGCCACTCATTTTCCTCAAAATAGTTTAGATTTGCAATCACAGAATGATGAAATTCACAGCTCTTAAGTTCAGCTTTCAACCGCTTATTTTCTTCAACAAGATCAACAGCAGTTTCGGCTTCCCTTAATTTATCTTTGAGAAAACTATTTTCTACTTTTAAAATGGTAACTTGAGATTCAAGATCATAGTTTTCATCTAAGAAGCATCTGATTTTTCCATTGAGATGATCTATCATAAGATGAAGGTCTTCAGTTGAAGATTCAGGAAATATTACCTCGTTTACTATGTCAACCATGAGACAGGTTTGGGACTTGGTTTCAGTTTTCTCTTCTTCATCCGAATCATTCTCCAAGTCTTCCCATGATGCCATGAGTCCTTTCCTCTTTTCTCTTTTCGATTTTTCCTCCTTCTTTAGTTTTGGACAATCAAACTTGAAGTGTCCAGTTTCTTTACAGTTGTAGTAGATCACCTTGCTCAGATCCCTCTTTAGTTTCCTTGAACCGCCTCCTTTGTTCCGTTCCTTCAGTTTCATCATTTTCCTGAATTTCTTAGTAAATAAAATAAAATCATCGTCAGATAAATTATCACTGGATTCATCATCCAGAGATTCAGTGATTGATTTGAGAGCAACACCTTTCTTTTTTGTATCTCTCTTTAAATAAATGTTTTCAAAAGCAAGTAAGTTTCCTCTCAGATCATCATATGTCATTTCATCAATACCACTACTCTCAGCTATTATTTTAGCCTTGGTTTCTCACTCTTTAGTGAGACATCTCAATATTCTCCTCACAAGCACAGATTCTGGATGTCTGATTCCCATAGCATCCAAGCCAGTGATGATAATGTTGAATCTTTCAAATATTTCATCGATTGTTTCTCCTTTCTTCATTGAGAATATTTCATAGTCTCTGTTCAGCATGTCTATTCTGGATCTTTTGACTTGGTTTGTGCCTTCATGAGTGACTTGAAGTTTGTCCCAGATTTTCTTTGTTGTTGTGCATCTTGATACTCGTCGGTATTCATCGAAGCTGACCGCACAGTTGAGCAAGTTGACAACTTTAGCATTGAACTCTATTTTCTTTCTGTCATCTTCATTCCAATCGGCCTCAACCTTGGGAGCAACCACTTCATTAGCTCCAGTGGTGGTTGAAAATTGTAGACCTTCCAGGATTATCTTCCAAAGCCTGTAATCTACAGACTGAATAAAGATTTCCATTCTTTCTTTCCAGTAGCTGTAGTTTTTCCCATTGAAGAATGGAGGTTTGTTACTTGACTGCCATTCTGTCAGAGTATAGGCCACCAGATTTGAGCCACTGTTAACCTCCATCAGGATCTTTTCTCCAAGCTGCAAAGCTTGATCTCTTTGAGACCAAACTCTGATACCAATTGATGGTAATCAGTGGCTAAGAGAAGGGGGGTTGAATCTTAGCCTCCCTTTTTGCTGAATATTACTTTCTGACTTTTAAAGGAACTTTAGGAGATATTTTCACTTTTTGTCTCATAACAAGTTAAGAGACATTTTTGTTTTGTCTCGTAACAAGTTGAGAGACATTTTTCATTCTGTCTCCTGCGAACCAGAAATAGAGAAGAAGTAGAGAAGAGAGAATCACACCAAGAAGTATCCTGGTTCAGCTGCTAAGTGCAATGCATCCTACATCCAGTCTCCATCACAATGATGATGGAATTTCACTATCTTTTACAAGATTACAAACACCAATTCTTTTCCTAGGATCTACCCAATCCTATTAGGGACAAACCCAGATTTTACACCAATCTGAATTTGACTAGGACTCAAAACCTAACTTTCAATCGCAAAGTACTAACCCAACTTGCAAGAGAATCCCCACATAATCATGAAACACAACAGAAAGATGTACAAAGAAACTCTGAGACATCTATGGCTTCTTCTCTAATTTTGATCACTGCATTTTTTCTCTCGCTGACTTTTTCTTACAAACCTCACCATGTTTGCCTTTTTTCACCATGAGACTCAGACAGACAAAACTAAGAAAAATAAAACAAAATGAACATCTTTGAAGGAGAAGAACTCAGGAAGCTTAGGTAGCTATGAGAACTCTGTGCTTTCACTTTTTCTCTTTGTCTCAACCCTTGGCCATTCATCCTTATTATAGAAGGAGAAGTTTCCAAGGTTGAAACCGGTTCAACCAAGCACCTTCTTCTCCAACTCAGAGTAGCAACGGCTCGGACAAAGAGAAGAGAGAGGGAAAAACAAAACAAAACTAACATGCATGTACCTCTCTTAACCCTTCTCATCAAGTTCCTTCACTCTGATCCCTTGATCTTGACTTTGGCTCCAAGAAAAAACTCTGACCCTTGATGAATCTGTGACCCAGGACAGCTTCTTGTTTTCCATTTTTGCATCTTCCTCTCAGTAGCTCCAGAGGCTATCTACCTTCTTTGATAAACAAAAATGAAAATGAACTTTTGCAATTGAGATCTTCTTCTCTAACCGAGACAGATCCTTTCTTTTCTTGGTATCAAGATCTTGAAGCCATCTTCAAAAATCTTTCCTTCAATGGCAAAGATCTTCCATGCCTTGATTCAGATCTTCCTTTTTTCATAGCTTTTCTTTATCCTAGGCTTTTCTTCTTTCATAACTTTTGATGACTTCTTCTGATAAGTTTTACTTGCTTCTTTTCAAGATTGAAGTGACCGAATGGATAAAAGATAGGAGAGAGAAGAGAGAAAGCTTTCAATGCACTATTAACTCAATTTAATTTTGAGTTTCGCTTACCTATGCATGCATTCAATTGAATTAAGATTTGAATTTCATTAACTAATGGAGTGGGTAACCGAACCATTCCTCTTCCATTCTTTCCTTCTTCAATTTCAAATCTATGATGATGTTAGGCCAGGACAATATTGACTTGGGCTTTGTATTAGTTTCTCCAGTCCAATTAGCTTTGTTGTCCTATTAAACAATTCAGCCAATTAGAATGAAATTTTCTTTATTCAAGGCTGATAGTTTTTTGGGTTTGAAATGCTTTTGGCCCAATAATCAAAATCTGCACACTAACAAATACATTAACCAAATAATTGGAAGCTAATATTGAAATAATAATTTTTTAATTAATATTTTAATAATGTTTGATCATCATAATAATTTAAGTTTTTCAAACTCAACATATACGTATTAATATAGTAATATATAATTTTATATATA
>NC_029787.2:123416509-123443432 GCF_000816755.2 Arachis ipaensis
TTCGAGTTAACTCGTGAGCTCGAGTCAGCTTGTGAGTTTTTATTGAACCGAACTTGAGTTTACGAAATAGGCTCGAATGTTAATGAGTCGAATCGTGAGTCAAGTCTAAATTTTATGAGTTGAGTTCGAGTTTGGTCTAGTTCGACTCATTTCTAGCACTATAGAAGACCAATGTTTATGCTTGGTAGCAGAAAATAGCAAGCAGGCCAGCTTGGAAAATTTTGAAGAATTTGATTCATTAATTACGAAATGTTTAAACTTATTAATAATAAATATCCTATGTTTTTATAAAATGTAAGCTTTTGTGTGTGCCAAATCAATTGTGTTTGTTAAAAACAGATGAGCATAGCGGCCAAGAATATAATGATCCACAAAATTGATTTGTCTTGCAATAAATAAAACAGAGAAATTTCATATTTGGATGCCAAATGTGCTTGATACTTGATGATGTGTTCCGATGTATTTGGCTCATAGAATAAAAATGTTGGCAGAATTTCTTGTGAAAGTGAATTTTTTCTTCATTTATATTATTAACTTGCATTGATATATAACTTTTAATTAAACTTGTTTCATTGTGGTATAACTTCAAACTTTACCGTTTAGGTACATTTAGATTTTAAGGACTGAGGGATGTTCAATGTACAATGGAATCAAAGTCTGAAAATGATAAAAATAAATAAATAACAATAACAAAAAATCCTAATTCTGGATATGATATTTGTATTTGTAACAGAAGAGCCAAACTTGAATTCCACTATTTTGATAGTGATGACCAAGAGAAAATTGTTTATGTAAACTGCAATTAATTATAGGATAATATGATAAGCCCTCTTCATAGTAGTATTATGGAATTGGCCTATTTAACAAAGTTACACGTGAAATTTTTAAGATAATATAATAACTATGGTAATATATAAGTTTATTGGTAGTTATAAAGTATTCTTTAAGGAGTCGAAAATTAAAAAAGAAGAAAAAGTTGAAGACTTTGTTGGACTGAAAACTCAAACGAAAACTATAATTTTGTTTATACAAATTATAGTGAAGCACAAATAAAGGTAACACTAATTTATANATTTTAAATTGTTCCACATTACAAAAATAAAACAAAATAAATATCACAAAACAAGAGTATTCAGAGAAAAAAAAGTAAATCATGCAAATCACATAGAGAACAATGCATCATATCCCCAACCACCGGTAAGCAGTACATAATTATTGTAAGACAAGGAACGGTGGATCAAAATGTACATGCATATATAATATAATAATATCCCTTCAAGCTTTTTTTCTTCAAAGAAAAATAGTTTGATGACATAAATTTGTACCCACACACACTATTGACTCGTCATTCTATTACCTTAGAATGAAATATAAATTCACAACAATTTCACTATACGTACATTATTTTCCCCCATCTCAAACACCATGTTGATCTAATATCTTTTTAACAATTAATAGGAATTTTTTATTTTATTAATTGGAAACAATTTAAATACCAAAGTAATGAATAAGAACTGTATTTTTAGACGTGCGTGTGCTTCAGTAACAAAACTAAAATTGATTTGTGTGAGAATAATTGTCATGAATGCGTGACATGTAGATGTAATTGTGGGCAAATATTTTTATTGGTGAAAAATTATTTATCGGAAAACCAATTCTTTTAATCAAGCTTAAGCCGTTGAATAAAAATAACTTACATCTAATCACCGTTTGCTATACGTTCCGGTTAAAAGCATTACAATTCATTAAAAGACAAAAGTAAACTATTTGGTATGTGATTATTTACGAGTTAAGAGTAATGAATTATAACAGTACTGAATTAAGATGACATAAATTATGAACATCTCAATCCTTTAAATTGATATACACAATTCATAAAAATGGGGACGAATGTGGACGTCATCACGTGTTAACCCCCAGGTTGGTTGGAGAATGTAACTCGTAGAAGCAGTAATAGGGCCATCCATTATATATTCAGCACTGGCATCCAAGATTTTGAAGACATATTAGCTTAATATACAATTTAATTTGCCTACAAAAACAGAGAAAATGGTGGTGAAGGTATATGGTCCAAGAACAGCAGCCTGCCCTCAGAGAGTGTTGGCTTGCCTCTTAGAGAAAGGGGTTGACTTTGAAATTGTCCATGTTGACCTTGATCACGGAGAGCAAAAGCAACCTCATTTTCTTCTGAAACAGGTGATAAGTCGACATATAATTGAGAGATCGTGTTACATTATACTCACATAAACATGTCATGGGAGATTGAGACATTTAATTATATATACATGATACATTTTAGAAGATAAATAGCCATAATTTTGGAGAATTTTTAGAAAAGAAATTACTCGTGCTATTGTGTTGTTATTGATTCTTCTGTATATACTAAATAAATAGTGTGGTTCTTTTTTATTTTGCAGCCTTTTGGTCAAGTGCCAGTTGTGGAAGACGGGGATTTCAGACTCTTTGGTATGTTCCTTCATTCTTTGATCTTATTTTCTCAAATCATTTCTATAGTTGGACCTTTATTTTAAGTTGACAAAGCCTTTTTACTGATTTAGGTTATTATATGAAACAAACACATCATTAATTTCCCATGTCTTAAATTAAATTCTAATTTTGGATTCAGAGTCAAGGGCAATAGTAAAGTACTACGCAGCAAAACATGCAGAGAGTGGTCCTAATCTATTAGGTACAACCTTAGAGGAGAGAGCACTGGTGGACCAGTGGCTTGAAGTAGAAGCACACAACTTCAATGATTTGTGTTTCACTCTCATGCTTCAACTTGTGATCCTACCAAAGATGGGTCAGCCAGGGGACTTGGCTTTGGCTCATAGCTCTGAGCAGAAGCTAGAGAAGGTGCTTGATGTCTACGACAAGAGGCTCTCAGAGAGCGCTTATCTCGCCGGAGACACCTTCACTTTGGCCGATCTTAGTCACCTTCCGGGGATCGATCATCTCATTGAGGATGCCAAGTTGGGCCACTTGATCACTCAGAGGACCAATGTTAATGCTTGGTGGCAGAAAATAGCAAGCAGGCCAGCTTGGAAAAAATTGAAGAATTTGATTCATTAATTACGAAATGTTTAAACTTATTAATAATAAATATCTTATGTTTTTATATAATGTAAGCTTTCGTGTGTGCCAAATCATTGTGTTTGTCCAGCAATATATAAAACAGAAATTTCATGTTTGAATGTCAAATGTGCTTGATCCTTGATGATGTGTTCCTATGTATTTGGCGCACAGAATAAAAATGTTGGCAGAATTTCTTATGAAATTAATTTATTTTTTCATTTATAATATTTTCTTACATAATTAACTTGTTAGGTACTTTTAGATTTTTCGAAGGACAGAAGATGTTCAATGAAATCAAAGACTGAAAATGATAAAAATAAATAAATAACAATAACAAAAAATCCTAATTCTGGATATGATATTGATATTACAGAAGAGCCAAACTTGAATTCTACTGATTTTAAAATCCAAGCATTAAACTTATGTTTTTATAGTATCTGGAGTATAAATTCTATGGGTATTAAGATATACCAAAATATAAAAGATTTTAGTGTCAAATACCCTTGTTTGATTCCTCCACTACATAAAATAATTAGCAATATACTGAAATCTAATATCAACAATTAAAGTGTGTAAATAATTGTTTATTTAAAAAGATGGATCAGATTAATTGGCTTGGTTTCTCTAACGAGAAAAAATCGCACAGTAATATCAGCGTCGATCATCTGGGGAAATAATCATCACTTCCATCATTTAAAAAATAGTTCCTAGCATAGAAAACAAAAATAAAAAATATAACCTAATCAAACAAAAAAAATTGAGTTGGTATGAAGATCAGAATTTTGGCTTGGAAATTCAGAAGACTGAATTTATGTATATAGCAAAGTTAGAATCAACTTCGATCATATGGGGAAAGTGTCATCATTTCAATTCCAACTCTCTCAATATTCAATACCTAGATTCAAAATCAAATTTGCAAACATAAAATTTGACAAAAGAAGAGAATTTCCCATTCTGCAATAGGAACTAAAATCAATGGGTTGACAATGCACATTAAATTGCAGGAAGGAATTGATGTGGCGTCAGCTCATACTCAGTGCCCAACTCGATTAGGGCAATGGTAATCAGTAATTGACGCGTAATTCGGCACAAACATGCCAACCCAGAACCCTAAAAGGAACACTAATAGAAAGATTGATACTTTGAGAGAGAACTGAGAAGAGTAAAGAAAAGTGAAGGATAGAAGCTTGAGCAGTGTTTTATTTTATAGAGGGAAGAGTGCGGCGGACGAAAACCCTAATTTTAAATTTCAATAAACCCTGGTTTTGAAAGGTGGATGCGGGTCGTTTAAGGGAGAATGATCTATTGGGCCATTTTTCGGCCTGCTATTGGATTTAGCCCATAACTAACAGGCCGGAGCCTGATTAATATTTGAAACAATATTCTAACCAATTCTTTTTTTATAAAAATACAAAAATTTATAAAAATTAATACTAGATGTGATCAACGGAAATCTCGAAAGAGACTCAACTTATTTTAATGTATATTAATTTTAATGGTTGATTTTAGTGTATAATTAATATGATTGATATGAAATATGGTATCCATTTGTTTGCATAAGATCAAGAAGAAAGTAAATGGCTTGGACATGAGAGTTTACTAGATTCTTTTTCTCTCATGCATGCTTACACACCCCCACAAACAAAAACATGTTTTGGCTATAGCACAACAACACAAAGAGACATAAAGAAGAAAAGAATGATACCAAATAATCCTAGAAAATATATTCACGTTTGTGTTGGAAAAATGTTCTTTCTCCAACTATTGCACCAATCAACACCTCCTCTAGTGGGGCCAATTTCACCCAAAAAAGTTATCCCTACACAAGCAAATAGCAATGTATATATAAAGTGCGACACATCTCATTAGAGCAGCAACCAAAGACATAGATACCAATTTCTAAGCCTTAGTTTACATCGTTTTATTTGTTGAAATGGCTGCTGCTTCTTCTTCAGCACCGAAGTTGAAGCGCACGAATTCCATAACGGAGAACATGCCGGATGCATTGAGGCAGAGTAGGTACCATATGAAGAGGTGCTTTGCCAATTACTTAGAGAAGGGAAGAAGGATAATGAAACTCCATCACCTGATGGAGGAAATGGAGCAAGTCATAGATGACAAGACTGAAAGGGATCATGTCTTGGAGGGCAATCTTGGCTTTATATTGAGCCATACACAGGTTAGCTTATTCCTTTTTCTTCTTGTAACTTGCTTTACAAGTCACCTTTCATTGCTTTCTGGAACTTTGAAACATGCATGCAGGAAGCTGTTGTTCATCCACCATATGTCGCGTTTGCTGTGAGGCAAAGTCCTGGAGTTTGGGAACATGTCAGAGTCAACTCTGAGGACCTTAAAGTTGAGGCTATAACCTCCACTGACTACCTCAAATTCAAGGAACGGGTCTATGATGAAAATTGGTATCAATTTTTTTTTCTTTTTTATCAATAATGTGACCAACTCTGTTGTTTCGATGGTTAACTGGGGTCTATGTCACAGGGCAAACGATGAAAACTCATTCGAAGCGGATTTTGGAGCTTATGATTTCCCCATTCCCCGTTTAATCTTACCATCTTCGATCGGAAATGGACTCCATTTTGTCTCAAAGTTCTTAACATCAAAGTTTAGTGGCAATTTGTCAAAAACACAGCCTATAGTGGACTACTTGTTATCACTGAATCATCAAGGAGAAGTAGGTGCCAGAACAACAACATAAACTTTTAAAATCCATAAAACATATACTTTTTCTTTTTTTTTGACATTTATGTATCTTCCAATTTTTCATTTACAATTGTCAGAAACTGATGCTGAATGAGAGACTGAACACTGCTGCAAAGATTCAGCTTGCACTTATTGTGGCTAATGCATATCTCTCAGCAACTCCCATGGATGCTCCCTACCAAGATTTTGAGCTAAGGTAAACAGAACAGAATAGAACAACCCCTTTATATTCTTAGATATATTATATAGGAGGAACATGATTTTTGACTCAATAATCAATACCAATGTTGAATGCAGGCTTAAGGAATGGGGATTTGAGAAAGGATGGGGAGACACTGCAGGAAGAGTGAAGGAGACAATGGGATTTTTGTCAGAAGTGCTCCAAGCTCCAGATCCAGTGAATCTTGAGAAGTTCTTCAGCAGAGTTCCCACAATATTCAATGTTGTCATCCTTTCCATCCATGGTTATTTTGGCCAAGCTGATGTTCTTGGATTGCCAGACACTGGTGGACAGGTAGCAGTTCTTGACTCTAGTTACTTAAAAGCCTTTGTTTGTAAATTTTATGATAATTTGACAAGTTCTTGAAAGGAAAAAATTTAAGCAAGTTTTGATGACTTTATCATATGTTAAAAAATACTAATTATTGACAAAAGAAGCTAAAAAAAAAAAAAAAAGTTAACAAAGTGAAAATTTTGGGATTGCTTTTATGGATAACAACTTTTGTAAACTATAACCTTTGCTCTATTGCTATTTGGAACAGGTAGTTTACATATTGGATCAAGTGAGAGCTCTGGAGGCAGAGTTGCTTATGAGAATTAAGCAACAAGGGCTAAATGTGAAGCCTCAGATTCTTGTGGTAAGGTTCTTACAAAAAAGTGATCCGTTTCTAACTTAATCTTTAAAAACACACATCCAAATATACTATTGAACTTGACAGGTCACAAGGCTCATACCAAATGCTCAAGGAACCAAATGCAACCAAGAGTTGGAACCAATCATTGATACCAAGCACTCCAACATTCTGCGCGTGCCTTTCCAAACTGATAATGGAGTCTTGCGTCAATGGGTTTCTCGCTTTGATATTTATCCTTATCTTGAGAGGTTTTCTCAGGCATGTGTAACAACATCTTTTATGAATCTTAACCTGGGAGGTTCTGTTATGATGAAATTTCCACCTAACCAGTTCTTTGGTTCATGATGATAGGATGCCACAGCCAAGGTGCTAGACTTCATGGAAGGGAAACCGGATCTTATTATTGGAAATTACACTGATGGAAATTTGGTAGCTTCTCTTATGGCTAACAAACTTGGGATAACCCAGGTCACTATCCCTTATTCTAAGTTGTCCTTGACAACTTCTCTTTAATTTCAATGATGTCCTTTATTACATTATGTAATAATTTCCTTAAGTCGTTGCTTGAATTCCAGGGAACTATAGCGCATGCTTTAGAGAAAACTAAGTATGAAGATTCAGATGTCAAGTGGAAAGAACTAGACCCCAAGTATCATTTCTCAAGTCAATTCATGGCCGATACAGTAGCAATGAATGCGGCTGATTTCATCATAACCAGCACCTATCAGGAAATTGCAGGAAGGTTAGCATCCATATTAAAAATTAAAAGAAAATTCACTTATACAGCTTAGAACTCAAAGATCAAGAAGAATATATACACATAAGTTTGTGACAAAAAGTTTTTGTTTTTTGCAGCAAAGATAGACCTGGACAATATGAAAGTCATGCAGCATTTACACTCCCAGGGCTCTGCAGGGTTGTTTCAGGTATAAATGTATTTGATCCCAAGTTCAACATAGCTGCACCTGGAGCAGACCAATCTGTCTATTTTCCTAACACAGAGAAAGACAAAAGACTCACTAAATTTAATGCTGCCATTGAGGAACTATTATATAGCAAAGTTGATAACAAAGAGCATATGTAAGTGACTACTTGCCACTTGTTATAGTTAGTGCTCAGATAATAATCACTATATTCTTCCTTAATTACAAATTTTTTATGCTGAAATTATTATGGAAACAGTGGGTATCTAGAAAACAGAAGAAAACCAATCATATTCTCAATGGCAAGGTTTGATGTTGTCAAGAACTTAACCGGCTTAGCCGAATGGTATGGGAAGAACCAGAGATTGAGAAACCTGGTGAACCTTGTCATAGTAGGAGGCTTCTTTGACCCTTCAAAATCCAAAGATAGGGAGGAAATGGCAGAAATAAGAAAGATGCATGATTTGATTGAAAAGTACCAACTCAAGGGTCAATTTAGATGGATAGCTGCACAGACGGATAGATATCGAAATGGTGAGCTCTATCGCTTCATTGCTGATACGAAAGGAGCTTTCGTGCAGCCTGCTTTGTATGAAGCATTTGGCCTTACTGTCATTGAAGCAATGAACTGTGGCTTGCCTACTTTTGCAACCAACCAAGGAGGTCCAGCTGAAATCATTGTAGATGGGATCTCTGGCTTCCATATTGATCCCCTTAATGGAGAAGAATCAAGCAACAAAATTGCTGATTTCTTTGAAAAATGCCAAGTAGATTCAACATATTGGGACAAGGTTTCTGCGGCCGGATTGCAGCGCATAGACGAATGGTAAACAAGACTCACACCAATTTAACATTTATAATACACCTACATGTAAAATAATAATCTAAAAAATTTGATGAATTTGTTTTGTAGCTATACCTGGAAGATCTATGCAAACAAGTTGCTAGATATGGGAAACATTTATGCATTTTGGAGGAGAGTGAATAATGAGCAAAAAGAGGCCAAGAAGAGATACATTCAGATGTTCTACAATCTTATGTTAAAAAATTTGGTAAGTCAATCTGCTTAGTCCTTTGAAACACATCCATAATAATTACTAATAGTTAATATAATGTTATGATCAAGAATGACTATCAATTCTGATGTCCCAAATTAAATGTCACAGGTGAAGACTATACCGGTTCCAAGTGATATACCTCCACCACCTCCTCCACCACCTCAACCAGTGCCAAAGCAGCAGAGTATGAAGAAACAAGGAACTAGGTATAACAATCAGCACCTCACACAAAGCTTCACACTGAAGTAACTGAAAAAAATTTTCCTTCACTTGAATTATTTCTGCTTTCAAGATGTGTATAATGTCTTTATGAGAAATTGATTTTTCATTTAATCCAAGCTAACATATAGTTTATTTGTTTTTGCTATAGCAGACGTTCACAGTCCAAATTGCAAAGGTAAGTTACTTAATAATAGCTATATAGTCCTTGAAAAGTTCATGATTTTCTTTTATTTATCAACTCAATAATTTATTTCTTCGTTTTAGCTTATTTGGAGCATAACAGCAAGTGGAGCAATTGCTAGGGTGCTTCATAATGCTTCTTCTTGTCACGGTGCTGGATGTTGGTGTCTGTCTTTCTTTCTAATGCTTAATTGTTGAATTAAGCTCGAAAGTTGATAAAATAAAAAAGAGACTTTAATTATTATTAAATAAGATAATAAATTTACACATTATATAAATTACAAAATTATTAATAATTAAATAATATTCTGTAATTGTTTCAATAAAAGTTGCTTCTCTGTGACAAGTAATTTGCTTTGGCCTTTGTGTGAGAAAACTCAATAGAAGAATTATTTAACTTTCGAGCCTTTGTTCTTTGTTGTTGGAAGAGAATGACATGAATGGATGGAGCAACAGAAAAACTTATCAAACTCTATTTCTATATACATCAGAAAAATTAAATTACCCTAATAATACAGTTTTTTAGTTATGTTATAGTTTTAAAACAATTAATATGCAATAATAATTAACTTAAAATTAATCAAGATGGTAAGTTCTTTAATTTCATAACCAATAGTCTTAAGTTCAATTTTTTTTTAAGAAAAAAATATCTCTTAATATATATATCATAATTTTACATCGTTAACTTCTATTCTAATTATGTACCGAAAAAAATTTATATTCTAATTATCCCATCGTTATATCAATTAAGGCTAAGCCCTATAATCTTGGTTTAACTCAATGCTATGTAATATTTTTTAGTGTTTTTTTGTCTCAGCATGTAGATAGACGATAAATTTTAGTTAAAATGGTACCAAACAAAAAAGTGGCATTATTACATTCTGTGTATAGAACTATCGATACTCATTGCTGAGTGCAAATAATAATAACTAAAAAATGTATAGATCCTATATTTTTTTTTAAAAGAAAAAAGTAATTTGAGATTTAAGATATAATCATCCACATGCTACTACTGTAGGGTCCATTGTAGTGGAAGTATTCCTATCACACATTTCAGGACCAATGTTTATAGGTGCTTCTCCCTGCAAGAAGACAGGAAATACCTTGAGAGTTAGGGAAGGAATACCAAACACCATCTTGCAAATTCTCTTTTTATTCTCAAGAATTTAATGAAATCATACCTTTGCAAGGTTCCTAAAGTAGGTCATATTGTAATTTCCGGTAGGAAATAAAACTTCAATTAGATCTGCTAATACCAATTGAGGTTGGGCCAATGCTCCATTATACCAATCTACATATACATGCACCATGGAAAGTTAGTTAGTTAGTTATCAAGTAGCTTAAATTAGTGAGGTAAATGCAACAAGTTATAACTTATAACTTCGTAGTTACCTAGTGTATAATTTTGAATCCTTTTGTCATATCTCCATAGGCTTGTGTTTGTAAGAAAGGAAAAACAAGAACGATCTTCAATGTTTAAATTTTGGATAAATGTTGATAGCATGTAGTTGGCTGGATCAGAAGTTAATGTTTCGTCGATGACTACTTCCACGGTCTACATGGGAAAAAAAAATCATAGATAAAGATAAAGAATTATGACAAACAATTATCACATAATCATAATAAACTTACACATAAGATGGCATGGAGTTCCTCTACATCATCAGGATTAGAGACATTGTAAGTGTTCTTGTTTATAGAAGCATCCAAATTCTCTCCTCCCGCATCTTCTACATACTGCTTGAATAGTTTGTGTATCAAAATTAACAAAGATCAAGTGTTAAAGGCTTGTTTATCTAACAGCAATGCTTTCATACCTTCAATTGATATGCTTCCTTTGTAAAAGACCAAACACCCTGAAAAGATAAAACACTCAATAGCTCCTTATATATAGTTTGAAGATGACAGATAAAAGGGTGTGTCCTGGAGTTTGGTGATACTGATACATACATTATCATACTTCATCCAAGCTACTGTTGGCTTGAATGATGTTCGATTCGTTGTGAGTTTAGCCATGCACAAATAGTTCTCCTTAACCTACACAAATGATAAACCATTTTGTCAGAGCAATATATCTCATAAAATTATGAAAACATTGTGCATTATCCAACTGTAGCTTTCATTTTAAATATACTAGTCTACAGGTTACTGATGATAGCAAAAATTTACAGAGAAAAAATACTCTTCATAATGATATATAAACAATTACTGATGGTGGAACAGAGGAGTGTTCTTACTGCAGCATAAACTTGATTGGCCCTGGCTTCAACATTTGCAAAAGCTCCAATATACTTGATCCACTCTGCTCTCTATCAAAGTAAACACAGTTAGTTTTCAAACATTCTAGGCAAAGAAAATCTTCATTATCATAAGTACATACATCTCTCTTCAATAGCCAGGTGTACAAGCTAACCTGGTACCCTATGTCCACTGTTCCAAGTAAAAAAAAAATATTGTTCTGTCCTTTTGGATATTGAAAATCTAGCCAGTGCATGATCTTCAGGTGCTTACCTGCAAAGGCGTATCCTCGACAAAGGGAACAAAAGTTGCAAAGTTGCAAGCTGGTTGTTGATCAGTGTCACTATAGAAGTGTGCTGAGAACTGTGCAATCTGTTGATAATCACTTTTGTTTAATATTTGAATCTGCCCTTCTTGACGCAATTTCAAGACACATGGAGAAGCCACCGAGTCTGCTGTTATGCCTTTCAAGCTCTCCAGCAAACCTAAAATCTGCTCTAAACAAGGGAAAGATTAGATGAAAATCCTTCTATCATGATCGTTTGAAGTTTAACATGTAAACTTGGAGTAGTGAAAGACTCTCACCTCTAAGAAGGAAACTTGAGTTCCAATCCCAGCAGAAAGAAAAGAATGACAAACAAGTTAGGGGCAACAAAGGTAAAAGAAAGCATTATTGTATTAAGACATCCTTTAAGTATATGATTCAATAAGAATTGGCTAAAAATGAATTGCAAAATCTTTTTAATATTGACAAATACAATGAAAGGGTTACTGCATTAGTTTCTTGGTAGATCAAAGGATGTGTTACCTTTTTATGCTTAACATTTTGGTTCCCAGTTAAGAAGAGAAATCATAAGGTGAATGAGATAAGCAGGGTATATACCTGGAAAATAATCTGTATCAACAGAATAGTTTGACAATGGAATGACAAATGATTTGATTCTTGAGGTGCAGTATTTAGTCCTTGATGCAATCCTTGAATTATTCTGCCAATGACACAGCAAAATGATGGAAGAAAATGAGTAGCTGAGAAATACAGCTTAATTAGCAGGGAAAATACAGTACACATGGTAAACTTATAAAAGGAAGAAAAAAAAGAAAGTAAAAGAGTGCAATTCCTAACTCATATGTTTCCCAAAAGATGAGAAGCTATTCCTTCATCAGCATCTATTTTGAGTATTTTCAGATCAATGTTATCTATTTCTTTTGTTATGCCAATGTCATTTTTTATTTTAAAATCCCTTATCTTTATCTACAAATGACTTTGCTGGTAAAGATTAAAAAAACACAATCACTCATGTTAAGGACCTCACCTCCCTCTCATTTCCATGTCATTGTTTACCCTTGTAAACTGAAAAATAAACAAATCTTAAGGATACAGTGCAATCCTAATACAAGAGTTCAAAGACAATGAAAAGAAAAATGTTCACAAAGATGAATTACCTGGAGAAGAAGGTAGCTCTGGCCATCAATAGCATTTTTAATGACTTTGAAGGTCTGGCCATAATAAATATGGAAGTTCACAGCATCCTCCACCTTTGAGAAGCTGCTCACTTTTGTTGGGGTGGTCCCTCCACGAACACCTCCACAACAGCTCAAGACCCAAACCAATGCCAAGAGAGAGAACAAGGCTTGCAGCCAAGAACTACAAGGAGCTGAGTCCATGAAGGTGAATGAGTGATAAAGTAATTAAACCTGTTGCTATACACAAATAATGTGAACAGTTGAGCTAATTATATATTTGCCACACTTTGCTCATAGTCATTATTTTAAGCTACCTTTTAGAAGGTAATAATAGAAAGCTAATAAACTTTTTTGCTATAGCAATTATGTTTTGCAGCCAAGCTAAACTGATAAATAATGCTTTAGTTTCTGTGATGAGAATAATGAAATATAGATGGAGATTCAGACTTGAGAGTGCAGAAATAATATTAAATGGATTGCAATAAAGAAATAATATTGTTGAAATATATAGTATGAAATGAATTGTTGGCATGTAGCTAGTGGGATTCGCACTCTTTTATTTTACTAGAAAGAGGTTAATAGTGTAGTGACCCGTGAACCTATCTTTGGGCTATTTTGTCATGTTCTTTTCAACTTGTATATTTATGTTGGTTCCTAAATTGATGGTACTTATTGTTCCCTATTATTCACTTTGATACTCTCTGCATTCTGCAATGTATGAGTGATCAATTCATCAAGCATGTGCTGTGCACTCACCTTACCTCATCTTCACAACTCTACACTCCAAATCAAAATCAAAATCAAAATCATTCATTCCCTGCTTGCAGCTTCTTGTAACTAACAAAAATTATTACTACATCCAGATTAGTTGATAAATTTATTATCTAATATTTGCTCAACGCCTCAACCAATGACTCACAAGAGCTTAGTTGAAGTTGTCATATGAGCCGTTCAGGAAAAGAAAAAGGTTATCTTGTGACTTGTATAATAAATTTTGATATCAGCTATGTTAAAAATAATAAATAAATAAACCGGCTGTGAAGTGTGAACACTTTGGTAAAACAAAGGGACCTAAACTCCGCTTTTTTATAGGGCTCCATTATAGTATGTAGTTGATAATTGTCGGAAATCAAGATACATAACACATAAGTACATAATATAAAATGAAAAAATGAAATGTAATTAACCTTATATTTTTTTACTAATTGGAGTCTAAGATACCATAGGGTAAGACAATTATGGTGTAAATCTCAAAGCGTGTTGAAGCGAGTGACGCATCTGAGAAAATGTAAAATGATGAATGGTACGGTGTATGGTCCCGTGATAGACAGCTTCACGAATCATGTGTAAATTGACTCCTTCGTGTTTGCTGACAAAGTCCAGATTCACAATAAGTCAATGACATTGGATTATTGTTTCAAAATCAGATATTTATGGAATATCATATGTCATGATATAAATGTGAATAAATATCAAAATATTCGTAAATAGTTTCTGATGTTTCACTTTTTTATTTTATTTTATTTTTTCATGATGTTTTTGCTTCAGCTCAAGTGTTAACAAAATCTATTCCTATAAAGGACTGTGGAAGATGAATTCACTAAGTCAAACATGTACAAATCCAATCTGCCAAATTCTAATTCTTTCATTAACTGCGTCTTTGCTGGCGGCTCAATGCATACTTTTATACACTGTCCATCAAAACATTTTTGAAGATGCATTTTTCCTGAAATTCATTACCAACATTAAACATCAAATTACCTTTTCACTACACATGGAAAGGTTTGATTGCCTTGCCTCTATCTCCTTCAATAACTCCTCTTGTTGGGTGCAACTCCTTCTGTGTATCCTCTCGTTCACCTTCATGCCACTTATCTGATTGAATAAATTATTTAAGGTGCTTAGGAAATGAATAACTAAATGCTGAAAAAGAATTCTCAAGCTAATAAACTCCTCCTATTCGAGAAAATTTTTATTTATGTAATTATCCAAATTTAGTCAGAGTTTAATTATAATTTGGTCACGTCAATTACTTGTTGGAACATTCTAGTATAACAAAAAAGAACAACATCAGCATTTCAATAACTAAGTTAGCAATGGTATTTGAAGTTTGATCTAAAAGATCATCATTATGATAAAATACTAAAATTAGAACAATGATTAAATTAAGTAATTGCGTGAATTTCAAAAATCACAATAAGAATTTATTTTCTACTCAATAGAGAATATTGTAATACTAATCATGGAACGTGTAATCTTTTCAATTTTTTTTAACAATTAAAAAAGTAAAGTATGATTTCTAATTTTTTAATATTTTTTGTTTCATATTTTTTTTATCACACTTATAAAATTCATAATAAAAAATTATATTTTATTTTTTCAAATATTAAAAAAAATTAAAAGAATTTATTTTTTTTAAATATAAAATAAAAAACACCAATTAATTACCTACCTAAGAATGTTTTCACTATTTTTTTTTTTTTGGCTGAGTTTTATCATAATGGCAAATACATTTGCCTTCTAAAAATGCCACATGAATTCGAATCTCTCTTAATAAGTAGAATATGTAAAGAGAGTATTTAATGTGTGCGTGAATAGGCTGTGTGTTGAAACCAATTCTTTTTTTTATAAAACTATGGGATTAAAAATATTAGTCTAATAATACAGGAATCTTTTGTCAAAATTATTTTAACAAAAAAAAATTAATGACATGCAAAGAGTGGGAACTGAAAATGTTATATATATGAAAAAAAAATCATCTTATAGTTGTTACCTTATATTTGAAAAAAATGTACGATGGAGTGTCAAGAAAAGTCTTATTGTATATATCTATGTAATTATAAACATATATGATAGAATTATAACTAGTGTGAAGGTGGTGTGACAGAAAAAATTTTTATTAGTATAGAATTACACAAAAAATTATTTTTAAGTCTATACATTTTTACATTAATTTTGAAAGTATTCATAGAGTATATCCAAGAACCTGTATCATGGTTTTATAATTTCTAAAGATATAAAAAAATTATATTTTTTATATTCACAAACATTAAAGTCTTTATAATTATAAATATCTAATAAATATAATCATAAACCAAATTTTTTGAAACAAAATAATAAAACCAACATTGTCCAAAGTAAAATAAATATTGTCCAAAATATATAATTAAATATCTACAAGTTTAGAACATAATCAATCAAACGTAAAACATAATCCAAAACACTAAATTAGAACATCTTCAAAAAAATCCTAAGCCCGGCGGTGAAGCCCGCCCCACCCCGCCAAAACCCACAGTTTAAGCGGTGCGGATTAAGCAGGCTTTTGATGTGTGACAGTCTCAATTTTTCAGCCCGGCCCATCTTTTTTGGCGGGTTATGCGAGCCGGCCCGACAGATTTAGGTCCGTTTGTCACCTCTAATTTTACCGATGATATCGTCCTTATGAGAGAGTTAAAGGAAGATCTAAATAAAAAGTTGGATTTATGGAGAGAAGCTTTTGAAATATATGATATGTGCATAAGCAGTAGCAAGACGGAATATATGAAATGTAAGTTCGGCTGTCGAAGGGCAAACCCTAATACAGAGGTGAAGATTGGAGAAAACATCTTACGAAAAGTTAAAAGTTTTTAATTATTTTGGGTGCATCATACAGAATAACGGAAAGATTGAGCATGATATAAATCATAGGATCCAAGTAGATTAGTCAAAATGAAGGAGTGTGTCTGGTTTTATATGTGACAAAAAAGTGCCTTTAAAACTTAAAGATAAATTCTATCACACTGCTATCAAACCAGCTATACTTTATGGTACAGAATGTTGGGCGGTCAAAAGGGAGATGAAGATATTCAAATGAATGAGTGGTCATATGCGATTGGATAGAATAAGGAACGAAGATATAAGAGAGAAAGTTGGAGTAGCATTTATTATAGAAAAGATACTAGAATCATGTTTTAGGTAGTTTGGATATGTGAGAAGAAGATCGATAGAGCATTTAGTTAGGAGGATGAATGAGATAGAAGATGAACAATGAGTAAAAGGTAGAGAAAAAATTAAAAAGATCATCTATAAAGTAGTTAAACATGATCTCTATATAAACCGTCTTTTTATAAATACGATACATAATAGAGTTTAATGACATCGTTTGATCCATATGACCGGCTTCATTAAGTGAGGCAAGGTTTCGTTATTGTTGTTGTAGTTGTCCGCACTGATTCTTTTCTATGCTTGAATAACAAAATAAATGGATTAAATGAAAATGAATTATATATCAATTTCTATTGGTACAATTGAGTACAATACTAATTCTTAATTAAATAACATATTGACCAAGTAAAATACAAGAATTGTTGTGAGAAGAAAATACAAGTATCCTTCTAAATAATGAAATCCTTAATTAAGTTAGAAGCTAAAAGAAAATAAAATTACTAGGTCAATTAAGGACTAATTGTAACATGGTTAACCCACATGGTACAAAGAGCCAAAGATATGGAGAGGAAAATACCAATTTTCTTCAACACCACACTAAATCCTCTCCCACTTTTAATTCCAACACACCAAGATTTTTCTTGCTGATTCCATATGATCTTGTGAGCTACTTGTTTCATTCTCTTCATGCTGCTATTAGCATCATAACAACATTTCTTCTTCACATTAATTGTGTCATCATCACTTCTTGATGCCCAATAATTTTCAACTTGCCCCTTCAAATTAACACAAAGCGTCAACAATAGTGCAAAGATAAATACAATAGCACTTGCTAATGTATTTGGTGACTTCATCATCATCAGCTTCTTGAACAAAGACTCTTGATTATTCTTGAGCATCTCCATGGAAGAATTGTTGCCCATTATTGTTACTGGATTCAGTTGAACTTTGATGGTTTGTGAAGGAACAATCTGATGAAAGAATGTGTCGGCTACTCGGCGAGTCGCCACAAACATTCCATGGCTAACCTTGGTTTCTTCAAGGACCTCAAAGCTTGTGGAATTTGAATAATCAATGTTGTCATCATCATCGATGAAGTTCTCATTTGGGTCACCATCGTTGATGAACCCCATTGAGAAATTGTCAATGTCAGCTTCACTGAATTCTTTGTTGCTATTGTGTAGCTCAGATTCTGCTGCAAATAAAGTTTTATTTATGTTTTTTTTCAAGAAAAATAAAAGGTAAACAAGAGAAAGATATACATGGCAAAGGGAAACAGCAATCATGCATGTGCATTGTGTATAGTTATGCATGCTTAATGATAGAAAAGTGTTACATAACTAGAAAAAAAAATTTATTAAACTCTTTGATGAAATAAAGTAATAAAACTCATTTATCTATTTAGAGAAAAATCCAAAATAACTCCTGACAATTACTTCGAAAGACAACGAGACCCTTAACAAAAAAAAAAACACAATCCGGCCTTTGACAATGACCTCGAAAGGACAAAGAGGCCCTTGTGCAAAAAAAAAAATTAATGTTATTTTTTTGGCATAGGGGCTAATCAATCTAAAAAAAATATCAGGAACCGGATTGAGTATTTTTTTTTGAGGCCTCCTTATCCTTTTGAAATAATTGTCGAGACCGGATAGGTACTCACTCATTTATTTATTAAGAGTAATAGGAGCAAATATATAAAGTTTTCTAATTATCTAGCTTTGTTGGCTAATTAATATACCTTGAACCTCATTTTCTTGTATGTTTGTTTGGAAGCTTGATATATCCTCAATCGGAACCGTCTTTTGCTCTTCCATAAAGCTCTGCAAAATTATGGGTATAAGGTACTCACTCATTTATATAAGTTCCAACATTAGTTTTATTGTAGCAAGTAATGGGTATAAGGTCATGTACAACATACCTTGAACTCGCTTTCAAGATCTCCAATCTCTATTGTTCTTAGGTTTTGATCTTGGATTTCATATCTCATGGGGTTCATATCATTTACGGCGTGATTAGTGTAACTTGTGCCAGCATTAAAAGCAAAATCATGTTCGTGATGATGAGGAGCAGCATAATTTGCATTGTTGCCACCCAATAATGTGTGTGAATGGTTTGAATGATTTGTGAATTCATGGGAAGAAACATTAGCATTAGCAAGTGAAAGAATCTGTTGCAAGATATCCGATTCATTGTTATTGTTCATGCTTCCTCCACACATTGAAGTGGTGCCACGTGTCATGATGTTGAGCTCTGAAATTCCCACATTAGGGAATTCCTCCACTACCTCCAATGGAGGCATGGAAAAACTGTGCTGCATCCTTGCACACTCTAGTGCTACATCCACCTGAAAAACATAAAAACATACATAAATATATAATAATTAATTTGATTTTAGAAAAAATTTATGTGCAATTGTTTTTACGTGAAGTTGCTAGTTAAATATAATTAAATGATTCGATATATTTAACTAAATTATTATCTAACAACTTTTAACTTTTAGAAAAAAACAATTACACGTGAGTGTTCACTTTATTTTAGTTTAATACTTTTAATTTAAATAAAAGAAAGGTATTAGGCACCTTAGATGGAGAGTAAGTTAGGGCTCCATAATGAGGAAATGAGGAGGATGACGAAGATGGAAGGTTATTGAGGAATGGATCTTGAGATAAGTGTGGGCATTTACCATTATGCCCAATATGATGATCCCAAGGCATGGTGTCAAAGACTTGGGGTGTTCCTTGAGAATCAGTTGTCATCATCATGATATTATCAGCAGCATAGTGATCTGCCACTTTGGGGATAATGACCGCCGCCTTCTTGAAGACACGGCAAAGAGCATAGGCATCCTGCAAGCCAGAAGCAGCATTGGTTTCGCATTCCCTCTCATGAAGACGGTACTCGTGCATGACCCAACCAGTGCGAGACCCGTGAGGCGCCCTGCCTCGGTAGTACACAAGGGTTTTCTTCATCCCTACGGCGCGGCTCTGCGAATTTACCTTCCTGTCCTTTCCAGTGGCCTTCCAGTACCCACATTTCGTTGCTCTGTTAGTTCTTGACCCATTTGGATACTTCCTGTCCCGAGGGCTAAAGAAGTACCACTCCAAATCCTTACCCGGCAACAACGACCTCCCTGTATAATATTAATAATAAATATTCCTTGAGTCAATATAAAGGATAATACAAAATAGTTAGGTAGTGTTTGTTTTCAGTGATAAAAAAGGTCATATATTCCAATTAAAATTTTAGTCTACCAAATTAAGAAAAATATATGATATAGACATGCATGTATATAATATATGTACCTGGCAAGTCCCACGGTTCGCACTTGTATAGATCAACTTCAGGAATGATCTCCAGATCAATTTTACGGCCATTAATCTTCCTTTTAAGGTAATAAGCAACCAGTTCTTCGTCTGTAGGGTGGAACCTAAAACCAGGAGGCAATGAAACTGGTGCCATTATAATATCTAAATATTATATGATCTCTAATACCCCACTTAACAAACTATCAGAAACCTCAATAATCCAAGCGATGATCTCCAATGATGCAATAATAATGCTCTCCCCTCCCTGTCACCAACGAACAAAAAAGAACAGTTTGTTAGCAAAATTAATATAATACGACATATAGTAGTATTTGTATGTACATAATATTAAAAGAGTAGAGACCTTAATGTGGAACGTTGGGAGCTAGAAAAATGAGAGAGAGCGAGAGAATAGGTGAGGGAAGAGGAGGGTGGAATGTTGGGGTTGCTTGGGCTTTTAACAAAGAGGACAAAAAGAGAATATAATGAAGAAGCAAATTGGGGTTGTCCCACTAGCTATCTCTTTTTCGATCAAATGGAATGGAAGATTCTTTTTATCTTTGTATTCAAGCTTGTGTTCTTGTGTGGTAATGATCCTATGCTTCCTGGTAGTTCTTTCTTGGATTCTGGTATGCTCCACATGACAATGCATGGAATATATTAATTGGATGCATTTCAAAACCTTTTTCATCAGACCAAGAATCTGCATTAACGTGACCAACAGTAGGAAAACCAACTTTGGCGGCTCTTCCTCATAACCCAAGAAAACTACATACCGTTCACACTTGACTACTACTCGCATGGAGTTTCATCATCATCCACCCCTTTTCTCTACTATTCCTTATCCACTTATTCAACTTGTATGCTCCTCCATTTTTTTGTTTTCAAAGTTATATCTTAGTCCATATAAATTATGAATTAAATAAGAACTTTGATTACTTAAATTTTGTGCATGCAAAGAAAATGATTATATATATCAACAATGGTAAGGAACAAGAGGATACCAACTAAAAATCAGCAAATTATCTTTGGTGAATTCAAAATTTGTATGTGAATGATATTTATGTTAGGCATTAAGATATTTTTTTACTAAGTATTATAATGTTTCTTTTTTATACTAAATGGATATTTTTTTATATATTTTATAAATTTTTTTATATACTAAAAATATTATAAATTAAAAATAAATAAAATTAATTAAATATAATTATAAATTAATTAAATTATTATTTTTTGAGTAATCACTTGTTGTTGTATATACTTTTCTTATATATTATAGTTGGATCGGCCAAGGTAATTTGGAAGTGGGACCCATGTGGGGCCAGATTTTGCCACGTGAAATGAATAAAGAACCAACGTGGCATGGCAGGATGACTTGTGAGTGATCTGATGCTTTTCCCATATAGCTGATAGATGGATGCAAATTAAATGTTCCCTAACTAAATAGGTAGTATATTAGTATAACTTAGTCTTATGTCATCTCATGCTTTCCCTTTCCCTTTCACCAATCCATCTTTTGGTGCTTTTCTCCTTTCTCAGTTTATGCTGCCATGGGATTGTTTAATTTAATTTCGGAAATAATTCATTATATTTGCTTACGATTTTTCTCCTCATTATCCTAACATGAAATGCGATTTTATTTTATTCAAATATAAATTTTTTAGAGAAAATACAAATTAATTAACAATAATTTTGAACATCATCTAAAAATCAATCACTAATTCATCGTTACATATTTTTGTATATTTTTTACATGTTTTTCAAATAAATTAAAATAATCAGATATTAGAATAATTAAATGACATGTCAATAAAAAAAAAATTTTCTTTGTGGCTTAGAATTTAGTTAGGATATAGATATAGAATATAAATGTTCGACTTTATTCTTTTCTATATATATTTGGTAAAAGTTATGGAGGATAGAAGTTCTATCCAATGGATACTGTTTTTGTGTGAAAGTGAGCTCTGAGGTATAGCTTATTCTACTAGCGCTTGAACTTGCTTTTCTTAGAGTGGAGGGAGTGGAACATCGTCTTCTCCTGAGGAGGCGGCGTTGGGTACCTAAAAAGGGACTCCAACGCTCAAATAAGTATGAGTAAATAGATTAGAGTAATTGGAGTGAGTTCAGAATAAGATTGGAGTGAATAGCGTACCTGTGACTGAGTAAATCACTCGTATATAATGGAGTAATTGGAGAACCGTTATCCACATTGTTTGTTACTGGTTTGGTTGTGTTCTGATATTTCGGAACTTAGGTAGCTCTGGAAAGAGATCTGCGGAGGAGTTGTGTGTTGATCCTGGTTCCGAGATTCCCGTTATGACTCGGTTCCGACCTAACGGATCATAGCCCCCAAGGTTGGCCTGTTTTGGGGGTGATGAATGGACTCTTGATGGTTTAGAATTCACAAATGAATTCTCGTGGCAAGTATAGTTTCTAAACCAATTAATAACCCTTTCATACAAAAGATTGTTTGTCACAAGTAACAAACCCCTAAATTTATAAACCGAAGTATTGAACCTCGGATCGTTCTCCCTAAGAATTACAACAAAGTGTCTTGTTATTGGTTATGAGGTATGTTTTGGGATTTTTGGGATAAGAGACATGAATTGTAAATGGTAATAAAAATAAACTAACAACTACAAAGGTCTTGGCAAGGTTTGGTGGTCAAGGATCTCTATCCCTATCACTAACCACAACATGAGAATTGGCAAGGATCAATCCCATTAAGTCAACTCCTAACTAATAGTAGAGGAAAGTCAAGTGAGCTATATCAATCCAAGTCCATAAGTCCTAGTTCTCCGCCAAATCAATTAGTGAGATCTAGAGTTAATAGCTCCCAATCGTCAATCACTTGGACATTAGTAACTCAAGAGTTCCTAAGTTACCTTCCCAAGCTAAGAGCGTAAAATTCTACTCTAAAATCCAACCAAGAATTTTATCAAACACTTGGAAGGCATAAAAGGAAAGCATAGTAAAATTGCAAGGAAAGTAAATCTACACTACTCAATTGCAAGGAATTAAACAATAACAAATCAAATGAACAATAAAGGAACATGAAAACATAAAGTGCATTAAAATGAAAATAGAAGAAACAAAAGTGCATCAACAAAAAAGTAGAGAATTACAAGAATTAAATGCTAAACTAGAGAGAAGAGATGTAGAAGAAGAAGAATTACAAAAGAAAAAGTAAATCAAAGCATAAAATTAACCTAGATCTAAGAATTCCTAATCTAGATCTAACCTACTCCTAATTCTAGAGAGAAGAGAGAGCTTCTCTCTCTAGAAACTAACTAAAGCATCATAAAACTAAAATAAAACTCACTAACTAACTAGATGCCTCATCCCTCTTCAATCCTTGGGTTAAATAGCATCAGAAATGAGTTGAATTGGGTCCAAAATACACCAGAAATCGCTGGCCACGAGTTGTACTTAAGTGAGCACGTGCAACATCAGCGCGTACATGTACCGTGCGCATGCGCGCCCCTATGCGCGGTGCAACTATGGCAAATTTTATATAATTTTGAAGTCTCAGATGTTAGCTTTCCAATGCAACTAAAACCGCATTATTTGGACCTCTATAGCTTAAGTTATGGTTGATTAAGTGCGAAGAGGTCGGCTTGACAGCTTTTGCGATTCCTTCATTTCTTCATGAATTCTCCATTTCTACATGCTTTTTCTTCATCTCCTCAATCCAATCCTTGCCTCCTAAATCTGAAATTGCTTAACAAACATATCAAGGCATCTAATGGAATCAAGGTGAATTAAATTTAGATATTTTAAGACCTCAAAAGCATGTTTTCACTCTTAAGCACAATTAAAGGAGAATTTACAAAATCATGCTATTTCATTGAATAAATATGGGAAAAGATGATAAAACCCTCTCAATTCAACACAAGATAAACTCTATAAATGGGGTTTATCAAAGGATCAAGATATAAACATGTTAACATTTTTCAAGTATTATAACTCGGAACCAGGATTTGGAGTGGGTTGATTGTGGTAGCTTTAGGTGTGCCGAGTTATAGCTCGGAGCCCCCAAGGTTAACATGCTTATTCTCGGTGTAAGAAGTGGAAGCAGGTTATCCTTTTGAATTTTCGCGCTTAATATTTTGTGTTCGTCTCTTGGGGAGGAAAGAGAAATATTGGAAAACGCATTCGCTTTTAATGCGTGTTGGGTAATGTAGCGCTAGTGAGATCTAGCCGCTGATTTTCTTTTTGTGTTTAATAATCGACGGTTAGGGATTGTTCTTGAATTTTTACTGCTTGCAGAAGGTGTGGATAGTGGGCTGGTGGGTGATTTTTTGTTTGGATTTGTTTGATTATCTGGTTTCGGGGCTTGCTTTTTCTTTTTTCGCCTGTGTTTCCGAAAGATGAATAAGAAAGGTTAGTTATTCCTTTCTTCCTCATGTGCTCTTGTTTTCTGTGGGAATGTTTGTTTTCGGGATGGATAAGGGAAAAAAGGTTGAGATAGGGACAACTGTGGGTGGTAAGGTAGAAGTTAAGCTAGTTGAAGATGTGTGGGTTTGGGATCCTGTGAATCCTTTTTCATGGGTTGTGGATTCAATGAGGGAGTATGCTTCTGTGTTTGACGATTATCAAAGTGTGTCACAATTAGGGTTAGTGTCTTCGTGGGTCAGGGGGGAAGTGATATTAAGCTTAAGTTCATACCGTGTAGTGCTAATGATCGTGTCTTTCATCGTGGGGAAGGGTTTGAGTTTTTCTTCATGTACAATTGCGTTTTTGTGGACTTGGGTGTTAAGTTTCCCTTCTCTAAATTCGAGTGTGGTGTTCTCATGCAGCTTAAGTGTGCACCGTCTCAGCTGCATCCTAATTCGTGGGCTTTCGTTAGGGCTTTTTAGATTCTGATGAGGTATTTAGAGATTGAGCCATCCTTGGAAGTCTTTTTTGCTTTGTTTCAATGTAAGGGGGTTAGGCGAGACTGTTGGTTGAATCTCGCTAGTGTTCCAGGTCGTGCCATTTTCAACTTATATAGGTCTTCGTATAAAGGGTTTAAGTCTATGTTTGTAAAGATTGGCGTTGTTCAGGGTGAATTTTCTTGGTTTATAGATGAGTGTTTATTGGAGAGGTTCCCATTATTCTGGGTTCCAAGGCCTAGGCAAATATTGGGTATGGATGGGATGGGATACAGAAATGAGATGGTTGTGGAGTTTTTGGTTAATTATGTTTCGCCTTCGAGTTTGTTGTTGGTTGTTGAACTTCTGGAGTTGGAAATGGATAGAGATGCCTTGGCTGGATATATAGGTATTTGCTTTGTGAAATTTGTTTTTGTATGGTTCGGTAATGGTTGTTTATTCGTTATCTTTCTGTTTTGTATGTAGTTGAAAAGGCTCCAAAGGTGACCTTAAGCAGCTTGCGAGCGTATTTTTGGTCGAAAAAAGTTGAAAAGCAAAGCTCTACTAGTCATATTATGGCGGAGAAAGGTGCTGAAGTTAATCAGCCGTCTCCAAAGAAGGTTAACTTTAAAAGGAAAAGAAGTTGTGGAGTTTTTGGTTAATTATGTTTCGCCTTCGAGTTTGTTGTTGGTTGTTGAACTTCTGGAGTTGGAAATGGATAGAGATGCCTTGGCTGGATATATAGGTATTTGCTTTGTGAAATTTGTTTTTGTATGGTTCGGTAATGGTTGTTTATTCGTTATCTTTCTGTTTTGTATGTAGTTGAAAAGGCTCCAAAGGTGACCTTAAGCAGCTTGCGAGCGTATTTTTGGTCGAAAAAAGTTGAAAAGCAAAGCTCTACTAGTCATATTATGGCGGAGAAAGGTACTGAAGTTAATCAGCCATCTCCGAAGAAGGTTAGAGTTAAAAGGAAAAGGGGTGAGGTAAAGAAGGATAGGCCTGTGGGTGTGGCCGAGGATAAGCTTGGAGGAAAAGAGATTGATCTTGAGGTGGTCAAGCATTTTACCGAGAACCAAAGGGTGCTTCATGGTTATCGTGGGGATGAGGATTTGACTTCCCTTTGGAGTGAGCATTTCCCGTTGAGTATGGTTGTTGATGAGCACTGTCAAAATTCGGCTGATGTTAAACTTGTCCAGGAAGTTGGTGATATTGGGGTTTGTCAGTATCTACAGGTATAGTGTCACTTTGTTGTTTTATTGTGTTTGCTTGTGTAGATCTTTGATTTGTTTTACTGATTTTCTGTAGGTGATTGGAGCTTGGTTGATGTCTATTGGCCGAACTCAGGAGTTGAAGCATGCTAGGGATTTGTTTGATAGGGCTGCCATGCCTCAATTAATGTAGAATGTGGAGAAGGCGAGCAAGCTGCGTGATGCTCTTGACTTGGTAAACTCATTGCAAGAGAAATTGACGACTTATGAGAGTGCGGAAAAGGAATTGAAAGAGAAAAATGTATATTTGGAGGCTAGACTTGTGGTTCTTGGAGTGGAAAAGAAACATGCTGAAACTGAGAAAGAGGATCATAGTTTGGAGATGTTCTCGGCTGGATTTGAGAGAGCTGTTGAGCAGGCAAAGCTTCTAGCTCCTGCTGCTGACTTTTCGAAAATGGATCCGTGTAAGGTTGTTGTTGGGGATGAGTTGGTTGAGGACGAGGATGGTGTTGAGGGTGAGGGGGAGAACTCTGGTGTTTAAGATTGTAATAGGCTTGTTTGTGTAGTTTTTTGAACTTATTTGACTTATAGCCTTTCGGCTTTTGTCATGAACTTTTAGCTAAACAGATATGGTAATATTGGGGTTTGATTTGGTTATGTTTCATGTTTGAATTGTTTAGGAGGTATGTTTGCATATTGGTATTTGTTTGTTTGCAAGGATCAAGGGATTAGGATACAAGAGTTTTGTTGTTTGTTTGTTGTTTTGTATCTCTGCACAATTTGTGCTTTCGTTTTGTGCATAGAGTTTGTGGGATGAGGGGTATGCTATTAGCCCCGTTAGGACTTGTAGTCGTTTTATGCCTTTGATCAAAGAAGTTTGATAATGTTAGAATTGGGTTTG
>NC_029787.2:123443540-123457750 GCF_000816755.2 Arachis ipaensis
ATGCTCAAATGTGTCGGAAAGTTAGTGTTTGTTTGTTTTGAAGTTGCCTACGTATGAGATGCGATATAAATAGTTGTTTGTTTACTATACAATATGATTTGTTGAAAAGGATGCGGGGTGGTGTGCCTCATTAAAACCTCTCTAGCAAAACCCTCCTTAGGGACAAAATCTGGTAGTAGGAAAAAGAGTGCATCACCTTGTCCGACTTATAGACTAGCTGAAATACATTTTCAGAGATGATATGTTCCAAGCGTTTGGTAGTATAGTTCCATTGAGCTTTTGTATTTTGTATGCTCCCTTGCCAATGACTTTTTGTATTCTGAATGGTCCTTCCCAATTTGCGCTTAGTTTGCCGTGTCCTTGTGGCCTTCGTATGTCTTCAACTTTTATGAGTACTAGGTTTCCTTGTGAGAATGTCCTTGTTTTGAATTTCTTGTTATATTTTCGAGCTATAGCTCGTTTTGCCGCTAATTGTTGTAGCGTTGATTTGTCTCGATCTTCCTCTGTGAGGTCAAGCTCGACTCTTCTGTTTTCAATATTGTCGCTTTCGTTGACGTTTGTTGTTCTAGGATTTTGTATAGATATCTCAACTGGTATCATGGCGTCGCATCCGTACACTAGCCTGAAAGGTGTTTTCTTTTTTGATGATTGTTCAGTTGTGTTATAGCTCCATAGTACTTCAGGGATAAGCTCGGCCCATTCTCCTTTTGAGTCGTCGAGCTTCTTTTTAATGCCCTGCAAAATGATCTTATTGGCGGCTTCAGCTAGGCCGTTAGTTTATGGATGTTCGACAGAGGAGAACTGTTGAAATATTTTAAAATTTTGTAAGAAATTTGTGAACTTTTGATCTATGAATTGTCTACCATTATCAGTAATAATGAATTGAGGAATACCAAAGTGGCATAGTATGTTTTTCCAAACGAAAGAAATCATTTTTCGGAAGTTATTTTTGCCAATGGTGTAGCCTCTATCCATTTTGTAAAGTAATCTATGGCGACAATTAAAAATTAAACCTGGCCTGGAGTGGGTGGGAATGGTTCGAGGATATCTAGCCCTCATTTGTTGAACGGCCAGCATATCTCGGATGTATGTAACTGCTCGGCTGGGTTGTGAATGATTGGTGCATGACGTTGGCAGTGGTCGCAATGCTTTACTTTATTCATGCAGTCTTGTTTTAACGTCGGCCAGTAGTAACCAGCTCGGAGGATTTTGGCAGCTAGACTCCGGCTGCCTATGTGTGTGCCACAGACTCCCTCGTGGACTTCATCTATTGCCAGTTTGGCTTCTACCGTGTTTAGGCATCTTAGGAGCGGTCTTGTGAATCCTCTTTTCTATAATTCGGTTCCGAACATTGTGTAAAAACTTGCTCTTCATTTGAACTTTCGTTGATTTTGGATGTTGCTGGGGATGTTACCTGTTTGCAAGTAAGTTATGAAGGGTGATCTCCAGTCATCTTCCTGTGAAATACTCGAGATTGATGTTAGCATAACACTAGGCTCTTCGAGTGTAAGTTGGAATAAGATGGGTGGTGTAGTTTGACTTCTTGTTGTTGCTAATTTTGAAAGGATATCTGCTCTATCATTTTGTTCCCGAGGTATGTGGAATATATTAAAATGTTGAAAATTACTGACGAGGCTATTGACTATGATATTGTATTTTTATAATAACGGGTATTTTACCTGGAAATTACCTGTTACCTGTTGTACCACAAGGAGGGAGTCACATTTGACATTTAAATGTGTTACGCCCATTGTGTGGGCCAGTCGAAGTCCTGCTATGAGAGCTTCGTACTCTGCTTGGTTATTGCTTGCATGAAAGGTAAATTGTAGGGATTGCTCTAATTGTGTTCCGTGTTTGTCTTCGAGGAGTATTCCTGCTCCGGAACCTTTGTTGTTTGAGGCACCATCGACATATAGTGTCCAAATGTTATCTTTAGGATCTTGCTTTTCTGTGGTGAATTCTGCAATGAAGTCGGCTAATGCTTGTGATTTGATGGCTCATCTGGATTGGTATTGGATGTCGTATTCTGACAGCTCGATCAACCATTTGATTAACCGTCCTGCTAGTTCTGGCTTCGTCAGTATTTGTCTTAAGGGTTGTTCTATTCTGACCACAATGGTATGGCTTTGAAAGTAATGTCGTAGGTGTCTGGATGTTGTGACTAGGGCTAGTGCCAGTTTCTCTATCTTTGGATAACGAACCTCGGCGTTTTGAAGAGATTTGTTGACGAAGTATACCGGGTGTTGTTGCTTTTCTGTTTTTGTTACCAAGTCAGAACTGATAGCCTGGTTAGTAATAGATAAATATAGATAAAGTGGTTTACCAGCTTCTGGGGTATAGAGGATTGGAGGGTCTGAAAGTATGGCCTTGAGCTCGGTGAAAGCTGTTTCGCATTCCTCGGTCCAGTGAAATTCTGCTTGTTTCCATAGAGTTTTGAAAAAAATGGTGTGATCGGTGGGCTACTCGAGGTAGGAACCTGGCCAAAGCTGCAAGTCGGCCGGTTAGTTGTTGGACCTCCTTGACCGTTTTTGGGATTCGCATGTTTAGAATTGCCTGGCACTTTTCGGGGTTTGCTTCGATACCTCGGCAGGTCAGCATGAAGCCGAGGAATTTTCCGCTCTATACGCCGAAAGCACATTTTTCAGGATTAAGCTTCATATTGTACTTTCGGAGTTGTTGGAATATCTCTATTAGGTCTTTGACATGGTTTGCTGTGTGTGTTGATTTTGCCACCATATCATTGACATAGACTTCTATGTTTCGTCCGATTTGACTTGTGAAAATTTTGTCCATAAGCCGTTGGTAGGTAGCACCTGCGTTTTTGAGCCCAAATGGCATAACCTTATAACAGAAATTTTCATTGTCAGTAATAAAGGCAGTTTTATCTTGGTCAGCCTCATGCATGAGGATTTGATTATAGCCAGAATAGGCATCCATAAAGCTTAAACATTGGAAACCAGAAGAACTATCAACAAGTTTATCAATGGATGGGAGGGGGTATGCGTCCTTTGGGCAGGCCTTGTTAAGGTCTGTATAGTCCACACACATCCTCCACTTACCGTTGTTCTTTTTTACCATTACGACGTTGGCTAACCAAGTGGAGTATCTGAGTTCTTTGATGAAGCCAGCGTTTAGTAGCTTTTGGATTTCTTCTAGAGAGGCTGCTCTCTTGTCGGTGCCGAGGTGTTGTTTCTTTTGGGCTATAGGTCGGACTGTTGGGTTGATGACTAATTTATGGCAAATGACGTTGGGATCTATTCCTGGCATGTCTGCTGGGGTCCAAGCGAATAGGTCAGTGTTGTGCCTCAGTAGTTCGGCTAATTGGTCTTGTTCTTCTTTTTTAAGCGTGTTGCCGAGGTAAGTATACTTGGCTTTGTCGTTTGTTAATTGAATTTTAGTGAGATCGTCTGTTGGCATCGGCCGCTCTTGATGGCTAGTTCTGGGGTCCAGGTTGGCCAGGGCAGGCAGTTGATCCGAGTTATATACTGCTTGGACATATTGCTGTTCGGGTTGTCTTGGCTGTTCGCTTTTTAGACTGGCGTTATAGCACTGTTTGGCCTCTTTTCGGTCTCCGTGGATAGTAATGACTTTGTTATCCTGCGAAAGAAACTTAACAGACAAATGCACAGTAGAAACAATAGCATTGAATGCGTTCAAAGATGGTCTGTCTAAAATAATATTATATGGGCTTTTGCAGTCTACGACAAGATACTGTATATCTATCGTCTTGCTGTTAGGATATTCCCTGAAAGTGGTTTGTAACCAAATATAACCTCGAATGGAGACGCGCTCACCTGAAAAACCTACCAATTCTCCAGAAGATGGTTGGAGATTCTTGTCGCTATGTTTCATCTTTTGGAATGTTGAATAGAAAAGCACGTCCGCGCTGCTTCCTGAATCCATTAGGATCTTCTTTACTAATGGTTCTCCGACTTGTGCTGTGATGACAACCGGGTCATCCAAGTTTCGATCATTTGACTTAAAGTCTTTGGGGACGAATGAAATTTTTGGCTTGTCCTTGTTGATAGGTTGAGATGGGGTGAATTCTGTCATTGTCATCATAGTTCGGTACGACCTTTTTCGTGCCGAGTTTGTACATCTGCCACCTGCAAAACCACCAGAAATGCAGTTTATTATCCTACGTGGTGGATGGATATCACTGTCTACCTTCTTCCCTTTATCTCGGGAATTGTCAGTTACGTTGGGTTGTTGGCCGAGGTCTTCCATGTTCCGCCTTCGTCCCCGGCTGTCAACGTATTTGTCGAGTAGTCCCTGGCGGGCCAGCTTCTCAAGGACATCTTTTGCTATTACGCAGTCGTCTGTGGTGTGGCCGTACTTTTGGTGAAAAGCACAATACTTTGATCTGTCCACATGTCGCTGGTCCTGATATGTACCAGCTCTGTTTGGGGGTTTGATGAGCTTTGAGTGTAGTATGTCCTTTATAATGTCCTCCTTTTTTGCATTAAGGGGGGTATAGCTGTCGAATTTAGGAGGTAATCGGAATGATCTCTGCTCTGTCCTACTGGTTGGGTGTTTGTTTCGTCTTTCTTCTTCCCTATTTGTGGTAGGCTTTTCCGCTCTTCGTAGTGCTCGAAATTCTTCGATTTCGATCTGAATTGTTGCCTTTTCTTGGAATTCGGCCAGGGTTTTTGGTTTCGCCACCACTATGGATTCTTGGAATTTTCCTGGTCGGAGGCCGCTTTTTAGGGCGTGGAGGTGTACTTTAGGGTTTAGGTTGGGTATTTCGTTGGTTGCTTCAGCGAATCTAGTCATGTAGTCTTTCAGGCTTTCGTTCGGTCCTTGTTTGATAGTGCTCAGGTAATCGGAATTGTGGACATATATTTTGGATGCGGTGAAATGATTGACGAACTGGTCGGCCAGCTCATCGAAGCTTGATATGGAGCCTTCGGATAGGTTGGAGAACCATATTAAGGCGGCTCCGTCCAGGAAGGTTGGGAAGGTTCTGCATAAGATCGGGTCGGACTCCTTATTCATGAACATCATGGCGTGGAACTTGGTAACGTGGACATTTAGGTCTCCTATTCCTTGTTAGGGTTTGAGCGTCGAAGGTAAGGTGAAGTTTTTGGGCATTTCAAAGTTCATAACTTCTTTTGTGAAGGGGTTGGTTCTTTTGGTGGTAGTTTTTGTGATCTTTGGGATGGTGTGTTTAGTTTCCGAGGTGTGCTCGTCATTGTCGTCCTTATTTTCAACATTTTTGTGTTCTCCTTTGCTGCGATCGTGCTCCATCTGTCGTAGGAGCTCGGCCATTCTTTGATTTTCGGCCCTGAGGGCCTCATTGATTGTCAGAATTTCGGCGTGATTGACGTCGGAGGGAGCGTGATTGTGCTCGTCCGTCATGTCTCCCGTCCTGCAAAAGGAAATGAAAAATATGTAGAGTAAAGAGTTGTGGGGTTAGAAAAATCCTCTGCCCCACGGTGGGCGCCAAATGTTCCTGTGTGAAAGTGAGCTTCGGGGTATAGCTCGTTCTGCTAGCGGTTGAACTCGCTTTTCTTAGAGCGGAAGGAGTGGAACGTCGTCTTCTCCTGGGGAGGCGGCGTTGGGTACCTGAAAAGGGACTCCAACGCTCAAATAAGTATGAGTATGAGAGAGTTCAGAATAAGATTGGAGTGAATAGCGTACCTGTGACGGAGTAAATCACTCGTATATAATGGAGTAATTGGGAAACCGTTATCCGCATTATTTTGTTACTGGTTTGGTTGTGTTCTGATATTTCGAAACTTAGTTAGCTCTGGAGAGAATTTTACGAAAGAGTTGTGTGTTGATCCTAGTTCCAAGATTCCCATTATGACTCGGTTTTGACCTAACGGATCAGATACAATTATAAAAAGAAAAAGAAATCTGATTATATAAAAACAAGAATAGATAATTGTGGTAAGATTTCATTTAGGATTTCTTACATTTATTATTAATAAATTCTGTAAGGCAAAAACAATGAAAATTGAAAAGGATAACCACGGTCCACGGAGCCAAATGAGTGATTAGTTGTTACTAGAATAGAAATATGTGTCTTTATGGAGATAATTGTTGTTAATCACAGAAAAGAAATGTCGGTGTATTCATTCGGAAAGCGAACTCCATTTGAAGTCTCAACATACGCACGTAACGTGTAACATGTTTATCAAGACTTTGCCCTCATTTTTATATGAATTTCGTTAATTGATTTAAGAGGAGTGCTAGGGGACCAACAACTTTTGTGTTTTATAACTATCAATTAGTCATCAATAGTCTTTTTAACAGTGTGAGATTATATCCAATGATAAAAAATCACTTATTTTTCTTTTAATGATTAAGTATTAGCCAAAAAATACAAAAATTGCTAGCCCCTAGACTTTTCCTTGATTTAATGCCTTGCCCCTTAACCTTGTATTCGGACACAATTGCAATAACTTAGAGATAGAGATGTAGATAAAATACAAATTTTTGTTTTATGGCTATTTAAAGCATATACAAGGCCGAAAGGAGACTCTATATGGAATCCTTTTCAGTTTTCAGGCCTAAAGAAAATAGCTGGCCAGAATGCAGGGCCCACATGATCCAGTTCTTCAAGTAGAAAATAGTGAAAAAGAAATCATTGAATATTTTCATATTTTTTGTTACTGGTTAATTTCCTGCACCATGATTACTAATCGCAGGTTGATGAATTTATATTTAATTCACAATACTCTGATTGAAAACGATTATCTTTTTAATTTTTGCACCGGTTAATAATTAAATTAGTCACAAATAAAACATTTTTTAAATTCGTTTCTCTGAAAGATTTTTTCATTAAATTGGTCATTCAAAGATTATAAATTAATTATATCTATCTTTTAATTATTCCACTAACAATTTTCGTCAACAATTGATGATATGAAATATTAACTAATAGCATACATGATATATAACATGTTCAATTAGACGATAACTAAATATGTTTACGATCAGTTTAGTCACTAGGTCACATTAGGAATAAGATTTTTGTAATTGGAGAAAATGACTAAATTAATAAATTTTCATAAGCATATTTGATTAATATCTAATTAGACATATCAGGTATTATATATGTTATCAATTAACTTTTACAACATCAATCTTTAATGTAAAATGAGCAGAAAAAAAAAAACATTGAAAATTGAAAGAGCTTTTATAAATTGAATAGTAAGAAAATCCGGGGACATTCTGTTATTTATAGCTGTACAATAGGATATATAGAATGCCCCATGATGATTGATAATCATCAAAGCATGATTATACATGCAAGATAGACTTTGATATTTTCTTTGCAGTAATAGTAATAATTAATAAGCTTCTGCTCATATCTAAGAACCTGCTCTCCACTACCAAGAATAATAGTGAAACCAAAAACTTCAAGAGATGAATGGCAAACCAAAAATTAGCCTTTCACCTGACTTTGGCTATTGTTTATACACCCTTCAATCTCATATTTATGGTACACTCTGCATTGATTCTCTTCCCACCACCGTTCTGCTTCCTTCTCCGAGAATCGTTTCCGGCTGTGAATTATGCATGTAATGCAGATTCAGAAAACATATTGTTTAGATATATTTTGGCTAACAAGAAGCATGGAATAGGCATTACCTGAATCTGACCCTTTTAAGGCCCTTTTTCCCACATGGCAAGGTTGTGAATGTGATGTAAACACCAGGCTCATACTGTTCTACCCATTCAACCTTCATGCTGTCAGTATTGTCTTGCTGTGACTGTGGTTTAGCGACGCTAGAATTTTCCGTCACTCTATCATTCTTGAGTAACATGTTTCTCCCAAGTTTTGATTTCAATGTGTCTGAGAATACTATAGGGGAATTAGATAGACTGTCCATGTTGCCATCCCTAGGACTATTCATATCTATATGTATGGGTGCCAAATTAGACATGCAATCATGTATCCCAACTTTTCCTTCTTGTCCAGCATTCTCTTTTCCTGATATTGTATGAAGCTGCAGTGGTGATAATTAATATAATGTTAAGGCCATATCATAAGGACTACTACAACATATGTTTCTTGTACGGAAGCCTTTGTGTAAATGAACAAAACAAACACAATATAAGAAAACTTACCCTTACAGCCAAAGCTTTTATGACCTCTTTTGCTGCTTTGGACTTAGCAGCTTCCTCCTTTGCTACAAACCAACTCTCCTCAATTTTCTGTTGGCACTCTTGTATCTTATGGTTTTTGAGTTCACACTGTTCTTCAAGTCTCTTTAACTATCAAAAGAAATGAAATAATAGCATGCATTAAATGCACAGTCAGATGTTTTTTAAATACGCAAGTGAACAGCACTGGTTAATTTGCTACTCAGATATAGGAAAATCAGAATGAGAGGAATGAAATGAAGCAACCTAAAGGGCTAAATGCTCACCAGTTATCCTAACGGAAAATGCGAAAACAAATTTTACAAATTTGAATTATAGTTGAATGCTGGAGATACATACAGGAATATATTCATTTATAGAAATCTAAGCAGGATAATAACTGTTTCTTTGTCACAAATGCAGCATGTACAACATTGAAACAAAAGTTACCTCAGCTCTCAGCCTCTGAACTTCTTCAATGAGCATCTTATCAGACTTTGTTGTATCTGACTCTGCACTAGAGAAGTTGAATGCTGCCGCAGGAGATTCTATATTTGGTGGGGCAACAGTAGCTACTTTATTTTTCGACGAAGAAACATGCCCAGCCAAATTTTCTTTACAATTGATTCTAAATTGGGCAGGGCATGGAACTTGCCCCCATTGGGGCATCCCACCTAACATAGAAGAAGAACTATCTTCTAAATGCTGCTGGCTCTCTTGTTGGTTTTTCCAGTCCTTTCTTCCACTGGGCATGCTTTTCCTATAACATGATTGGCCGAGCGTCAAGAGAGGACCCTGTGCCATAGTTGTCTCTCCTCTATCTTCAGTCAGATCAGGAAGTCTGTGCAGCTGCTGGGAGTTGCAATTTCTAGACTTCAAAGCCACTGCTGAATGTGTACTTCCTTGCCTTCTATCATAGCACTGATCACAAACTCGAAAGGCCTTGCTCTTACTTGGGGCTAGAGAAGCATTTATAACCTTTTTACTACTACAAGCGCGGCAGAAATGAAGGCCACAATCATAACAGTTATGCTTCTTCCTTGTGAATCCAAACGGCAGCCTACACCCACTACAAGCTGACTGGTCACTGATAGAAATCGGTCTGTGCAAACAGATTGCAGCCGTGAAACTTGATCCACAAGTTATTGTTTCTACTTGCCTGTCTCTTAGAGCCTCAACAAAAGAAGGCGTGTATCTGTCTTCGCTATCACCTAGTCCAAGTTGACCATTTTCACCTTTGCCCCATGTATAGACACTCCCGGCCGAAGTCAAAACAGCAACATGATATGAACCAGCCGAAATCACTTTAACAAACTCTTGTTTAAGCTGTCCTTCAACCATTACTGCTCTATCTCTGGCGTGAGGATTTCCGAGCTGTCCATATCTCGCGCTTCCCATTGCAAATACCTTGCCCATATTAGTAAGTGCTACAGTCAACATTCTTCCACAACTTACTTGAACAAAATCATAGTCAACGAGTTGTGAAACACAAGTCGGCACAAGCTTGTTTCCATTATCTGCATGACCAAGCCTCCCTTCATCTGCATCTCCCCAAGTAAACAGCTTGCCCGTAGGAGTATTATACCGAAAGTGATCAACCATGACTTCCACAATTGCAGCTGTATGCCATGAACCACAAGCAACAGACCTCACCTTTAGACCACTAAGAGACTCAACATGTTTCGGTCGAGAACAGCTCTGAAGATTGCCATGGCCAAGAACTCCGAAGGTACCATCTCCATATGTAAATAATTTTCCACAGCTAGAGACAATGGCAGTGTGCCATTCTCCACAAGCAATGCTTGAAATGCTAATACCATCTAGAGGACCTGAAAGTTTATGTGGTATCCATTGATTTTTTATCCGGCCTTCATTAACCAAATCCGAACAACAAACATCATTCCCCCATGCATATACTTCACCAGAATCTGTCAAAGCACATGTATGATACTCACCACAGGTTACCTGTTTTATATGAACACCATTAAGAGAATCGACTATTTTCGGGGAGCTAGTGTCTATATCAATTTTTTGCCCCAACCTTCCCCACTTCCCTTGACCCCAACAAAACACTTCCCCTTCTTTTGTTACCAAGGCAGCATGTTTTCCTCCTAAAGCTATATTTTGTACATCTAACATCATAGTGGATTCTAGCAACTTTGGAACTAAAGAATATATTCCATGTTGGTTCACAAACCTTTCATTTACAATCCCTACAAGACCTCCAATCCCTCCACCCCAAACCATTACATCCTTCAATGCATTGTTGTTTCTTATGAGTGGTGTGGCGGGGTTCAACATAGACCTGCAGGACAAATTCTTGTGCTCCTTGTTGAGACGTGTTGTTTCGATCTTAATAGGAGTATCTGGATCAATATATGGAGAACTTGGGACAGAATTATCAATCATGTCATTTGCACTGGAAAGGAAAGGTGTTGATGGATAAAACTTATCAGATGTATATGATAAGCCATCAGAAAAACACCTTTCTGAGAGTGACAAAGTGGGACTTGCGCATACACTATGTACCTTCAAAATGAAATCAAAAGTGAAAGTCACATTCAGTCTTCTATGAAAATTATACATTTTGTAATGAGCATAATTGGACTTAGAAATAGAATAAGATATTAGACATTGATAGAAATAGTTTAAATAGGAGTTAGGTATTATAACATTCATTATGGAATTTGTAAAATGCCTTAGAACTCTCTTCTTCCTAATTATATTCTTCTCTTTTATCTGATTCATTTCTTCTATATTCTACTCTGTCTGAAATATACCATTCAATTCCACAATGATACTCCTAATTTTCTATCTAAACTATAATCCAATCACTCCAAAAATAAATTCTGTTTCACATTCATTTATTTTCAAGATATTGAAGAAGCACCAAATGTGAAAGGAACCGAGAGTATAACAGGCTACCAAACCATTCAACAAGGTGAAAGGAAAATTTCCACCATGTCAGTACATGAAAGACTAATAATTTGTTGCATGTCAAACATAACTGCAAAAAGCAACATGTCTTAGTTTTATTATATAAGAATAAAAACTAGGATTATAATTTTCTGTATATGGAACTCAGAATTATCAACCAGCAATTGAGATTGATTTCTCAAATCTTTATAAATAGCTAAGGTAGATACATGGAATATGTCTATAACCTGAGCAAATTGGGAGGTATCATCCAGGAGGCCAAGATTTTTCTTTCTTCGTAATATTCCGGCCGGACTACTGACACAACTCTGAACCCCTTTGCAGCTTCTTAAACTACTGAAAGGTCGAGGATGCTGGCACCGAGAAATCACAGCTCTCAATCCAACAAACCAAGTAGTAGCCTGTGCTTTGTCCTTGCATATCTACATTTAACATAAATAAATAAATGATATATGGATATAAGAAAACAAATACAGTTATATTATATGCAATGTGCTAATCACAAATATTACCAGATCAAGAGAGTGTTCACTGTCAGCATAGATTAGCGAAAATGAATGGCACTCCTTTTCAGCTTCATTTTGCCTTTGGCACCTTATCTGAAAAAGGATTAGTGTTGTATTATTAGACCAAAACTTCAGGTTCATCTGGAAAATTCATCAAGCAAGAAGGTAGCATGGCCATGGATGTTTGTTACATACATTTCCCTGCCCTTGAATAATCTTCGAAACCGAACTCAATCGCAAATGCTTTTCCTGCTGCCCTGAGTACCAAATCAAATTCCTCTCATCCTATAATCAGGGGAGAAGACATGTTAACATCTTCATCATAATTAAAGAAACTTCATAGATAGTAGTATTTAGCATTGCAAGCAACTATAGTTTCCAGATCAAAGTAGACTTTAATTTGAAGATAGCATTATGGATTTAGTAGTTAACAGTAAAAATAAAAAACAATAAAAAACAACAAATACAAGTTTCAATCACTAGTGAGACCATTGAGAATCTAACAGGGGGAAGATTTCGAAACCTCTAAATTTAATGTTTATATAACAAATTTGAAGAACAGAATATAATGAAAATCATAGGCCACATATCATTAAGAAATTATCAGAAGAAGCAAAGAAATTATTGAAATAATGTGTCATCACAAATATGCCTATTACCGGGGAAAGTCTGAAAGGGCAGAGCTTTGGTTTTCCTCTGCGACCACACTTTAGTAAATATGCACCTTTCTTTATAGATACAATTGCCTGAACAGAAATAATTAATAAATTAAGAAAAAGGGGGAAAAAAAACAATTTTGAAGTTTGTCAGAAAGGAAGGTAAACAAACAGTAGAAACTATTGCACAAAGGAAATACCGAAAAAACAAAAATAAAATATCATTTCACATTGGCAATTCCAAAGAACAAACACTAAAGTCTACCTTTCATGATGATCCACACTGACATGGGAATGTGTGCATATATATATATACACTAAAATGAGAGAGAGAGAGAAAGAGAGAGAAGAAAGAATTCTGGTTTTTGAAAGAACATTAACATGCCTCAATGGATTCTTATGTTGTAAGAAAATTGATGTAAACAGAAAAGATGATTAATTCCCAATCCTATATAGTATTCAAAATTGAAACTAAAACTGGAATAATCAGAAGTGATATCATAAACTCAGCCAATGGCATTGCCAGAAAGGAAAATGAGGAATTCAAAATTGAAAGAAAAAAAAATCAGAGCTAAGAAGGAAAAATTCTAAACTTTGAAGTGTAGAGAGAAAATGTAAAGAGGAAATTGAACCTGTTCAACAGCTCTGTCAAATGGAAGTGCAGCTAAGGAGTCTTCTTCCATTGTCATGGTTGTTGTTGTTGCAGTTAGTTTCATTAAAGAAGAAGAATGAATGGAAGAAGACAACGGAAACAGAAGTGAAGAAACTGAAACCTTATCATTAGTTTGCACCAAAAATGACTCCTATGAGAATGCAGAGAACAGAATATAATAATCTCTCTCTCTTTCTCTCTCTGTTGTGTTGTGTTGTGTTGTGTTAAGAGTGAAGTGTCTGAACACACAAAGTCAGAAGAGAATAGAAGAGAGCATAGACAGAGTTGGAAGAAGAAGAAGAGAAGAGAAGAAGAGAGGTTTCTTTTCTCTTAGCTTTATTAACTTAAACAGTTGAATCTGTTTGGTTCATCCATTGATTCACTGTGTGTTCACTTGGAAATTCGTGCCATTTTTGAGAGAGAAAAAGAAGAGAGGGGCCTATGAAACTGAGAACTTAAAACCATATGCACGTGTACACCATTTTCTTGTATAAAAAAGAAGAAAAGAGGTGGAAGCAGTAACACTAACACACACTATTATTCTTACCACATCTCATTTATTGTCCTTATATATCTTGCCTTTTTCTTACTTGTTTTTATTTCATTTATTTATTTTCCCATTTATCATCATAAATACTAATATTACACCCTACAATCATGCATTATGCATAGCATAGCAGTAACAAGATGCCATTTTCTTCTTTTGGGCAAAGCTCACTCTTTCTTGTCTTTCTCACAAAAGGTTAAGGGAAGGGGGGTCAAACCGTAATTACAGGACCTATAAACTTTTGTGGTACTGCTCGTACATTACAATTTACAAATGTGATGTTTTTGAATTTTGAATTTTTAAATGTCACAAATATTTATTTTTTATGGTGGGAACTGGGGAGGGTTAAAACTTATATACAGTGAGTGACATTTAATATAATACATACAATAGTCTAATACTAATAATCATGTGATGCAGAAACAGTCCAATTTTCCTTAATGTACATGCATTCCATTTTTTGGCATTGGCCACTTTTTTTTTTCACCATGGCAGAAGGACGGGGAGGAGGGAGGGGGGACCTACTTTAATTTGTTCCAAAGGTGGATTCCAATTAGCAAGAGTTCATAAAAAGGAGAAATTATTATCTTTTCTTATCAATTTGACCAATCAGCAGTGAATTTAGATAATAATGGTCTTTCTAGGGACAAGAGAATCCGGCACTTGTTTGTGTAATTAAGAGGGCTATTTTTTCCTCAAATCATAAATTAAAATAAAAAAATATTTTATATAAATAATTAATTATTTTAAGATTAATTTTTAATTAATTTACATGACATAATTTAATATATAATATCTTCTTTCACATATAGAAAAAT
>NC_029787.2:123457876-123459269 GCF_000816755.2 Arachis ipaensis
AACTAATAATTATTAATTATTTCTTATTACTTTGATTCACATTTTAATATTTATTACACAAATTCTAATTCCTCTTTCCAAAAAAAACTTTGAAACTCCAAAAAACAAAAACACCAAAATATAAGATAAAGAATCATCAAAATCTTAAGGAAATAAAAAAACATGCAAAATATATAAAAAAGAAAAGAATCATCCAAAACTAATAAAAAAATCCTCCGAAATTTAGGAAAAAGAAACATAAAAAACTAGTTAAAAAGAATCGTTCAAAACCAAATAGGAGGAGGAGGAGAAGAGCCGCATGGTAGCCGGCGATAGCGTTGCATGGACGGTGGGGGACTCGCGGTGGTGCGTTGCGAGGAGGAAGCCACAAAGGCCAGGCATTGTGAGTGAAAGAGGCCTGGTGGTGACTGCATCACGACGGATGGAGAGCCGTAGGGTGCAAGTGGGGAGCAATGGGGAGTCGCAAGCGACGAGGATGCGTCGGGCAACGAAGTGGGTGCGAGTGCTGCAGGGACGATTCACGATGGAACGCAAAGTGGGTGAAGTAGAAGCGCGATGGTGGCTGTCCTGCGCAAACGGCAGATGAAGTGACGGAAAAGAATACAAGGACGACTGACGATGGCATGCGAGGACGGTGCAGCGGCAGCGCTACAGTGGCACGATGAAACCGCGGCAGCGTGGGATATTGAAAAGAGAAATTATGATTTGTAGTTTTGTGTGATGAATGATGAGTGAAAGTGAAAATAAATTAGAATAAGTTTTAATTCAAAAATATCATTTGAGTTTTTTGCGATGTATGCTCCACTATAGTGTGTCGAGCTTCTATTTTTTCAAAAAAAAAAAAAAACTGACTTCTAAACAATAAAATGAGTACTTATTTAAAAAAAAAATATTTTATTTATCTTGAAAACGCAAACAAACGAGCCTGCAATATAAGATTTGCCTACTGTAAATTTCATTAGCATGGCAAAATTAGTGTCCAAATGGTGGGCTATGTCACCTTTTAATTGACTATTATGCTAATTGCTAAGTTTATAAAAGGGCCTCAAGAAAAAATGTGACTTAGGATTCTTGTTCCAATTATTGCTTCCGATTAACAAGTAAAATACCTACTCAATGGTCCTTGTATTGTAGTATAGTACTGTTTTAGTAAAATATATATATATTATAGCATGATCCAATTGAGAAATGAGAGAGAAAATGATAGTTTACAAATAAAAAGCACAGGAAAATGGTAGAATTGTAGCTAGGTAGTTGAAACTTGAGAATGAAATACAGATCTATCATCTATGCAAGAGAGATTAGATTGACTTTTTTTTTTATTATTATCATTTGCTTCCAAAGTTAGGTTCACTAAAGTCATATTAACTCTGCCAGTTTTGTCTACCATGTA
>NC_029787.2:123459428-123460275 GCF_000816755.2 Arachis ipaensis
GTTACACCAAAATTAAATAAAAATTATAGTTTTCTGGCTCTTGTTCTTCTCTTTTTCCACATCTTTTGTGTTTTTTTTTTCACATTTGAAATTTGAAAAATGAATGAATAAATGAGTATGTGTATCTTTTAGTCCTTTCAAAAATCTCACATCCACAAAACAGTAAAAAAAAAAAAAGGAAAGGGAGGGGGGCTGCTTTTATTTTTTTGCTAAATTCCTTTCTATATATAACATCAACCTGGTCACATTGCAGATTCTCTTTACTTGTTTACATGTTTCCTATCCTTCTTTTTCACAGTGAATTGTAATTCATTGTCATGTCCTTCATGCAAAGGACATTACTCCTTTACCTTTAAAAAAAAATGACTCTAAATAAAATAAAATAAATTAAATTATCAGCAAATATCTATATGTGGAATTAATTATTTATTCACAGAATCACAGGGTCAACCTGTCCCTTTTGGAAACAGAATGATATAGGTGATTGTCCTCAGTCAATGCCATACTGTAGGTACTCTATAGAAATGGTTAAATACTAATATATTCCAAGGGAAAAAAAAGGCAACAACAAAATATATTGAAGGTAAATGCTATATATGTGATATGATATTATTCATTATTATTGACTATTTACCTAGTTATTATCTGGATTCTGGATACTTGCCTATTTATTTTTTTGACAACTCACGCTAATAATAATTCACCCGATAAATCTGCAAATTATTTAATAGGGTAATAATAATTAGCTATACCTGGCATATTTATGATAAATTTTGTATCAAATAAATATATTGCCTCATATATATATATAATAGTATGATTAAATTCCACAAGCATCCTTTAATTT
>NC_029787.2:123460707-123480540 GCF_000816755.2 Arachis ipaensis
GTAATTGTCGGACTCTGTTTTTGCTTGGAGACATTCAATCAAATTGAACTTGCCTTAAGCAATAAGTAATACAAATAACTTCAGTATGATCCAAAGAAGGAACGAACATTCTTTGGCACAAGCAATAGTAAATTAAATTTAAAAGAAAACTTTAAGAGACATTTGGTGTGTACGTTAACCCTAAATATTAATTTCTATATTGCCCACATTTTTCAACTTATTTATAGTTTGCAGGTGCAAACTGCAACCCCCCAACCTAGCTAGCTAGCTACTACAATAATAAAATTAACCTACATACACTACATCATTGAGAAAATAAACATGCACGCCTTTATTTGCTAAAAGATAAACATATAACAGAATTACTTAAAACTGAAAAACTCAAGAAATCAATAATTTTAGCGATGCCCAAAAAAACGCTTTTTAATTTTAATATGGAGGTAAATATTGGGTTGGACGCAGTTATGGAGAAAAGAGGTATTTGACCTGTGTGTGGTGTCAGAATACCACAAATTGGACCATATGAGTTTTTCATAGTTTGTCGGACGGTCCGAGTTGTAGTTAAGAATACGAATTCATACAAAAATTCATATATATATACAAAACACACAGTCCGATTTACATGCTGTGAAATTCAAATTTCAGCGCTTGTCAAATCGGACCTTCCGATTTATTAAGCAATTTTTGCCAACACAGAACTCGCAGGGTCCGAGTTCTAACTCCTGCCGCTCACATAAAGCTGTCCCACAATTTGGTCTAACACGCCCTATTTTCATATCCAGGCACATCACATTTATGGGTTTCATAACAAAAAAATTGAGCCTCCAAAAAAATAATCTTGACAAGATAAGAAAGAATGAAAACGAATACAGTGAAAATGTGAAACGAAAACATAAAAAATGATAAACATAACAACTACAAACCGATTAAAAAAAATTAAACAACAGAATAATTATTTGATTTAACTAAAGAGATCAAAATCTTTAATAATGTCCAAAAAAATAACCTTAGCAACAGAAGAAAGAATGAGAATAAAGAGAGTTAAAAATGTGAAATAAAATTTTGAAAAATTAAATGCTTTTTTCACTATATTTTATATTTAAAAGAACTCAATGTAAAGTTCGTCGGAATATATTAAAGATATGGCGAACCTTATTAATATAATGAGGTTCATCGGAAATACAATGAATTTAACTCAAATATTAAAAAAAAAATCGTATCTCAAAAATTAAAATTTGAATAATTTTTTTAGAAAAATAATTTTTTGTATGGTAAAAGAAATCCAAAAAGTAGAATATCCATATAATAATTAAGGGGTAAGTTGCTTGAATTGATGTCTATACACTATATAGAGGTTAGGAAAAAGTTAATATGTCGCTCCTAAGCAATTAACTGAAAGTGAAAACCCTTCCTTATGGTTAATTAAATTGCATTTCTATGTATAATCATATCATTTTCAAATTTGAACCCTTCCTTTCAAAGAAAGCGGCGGAACTAGTTTGACTTTAGTTCTAGTTTCTTGATAGTTGAAACTGTTAAAGCTAAGTATTCACTTCTCCTTAGTTACCAATAAAATAAGTTTATTAAAGATATATTATTTTTCATTTCTAACCATAGGATAACCCTAATTAAACATTCACTAAGCTAGTTTTAATTCTAATAATATAGTAGATTTTATATGTTTAAGTATGTTAAATATATAACTATTCATATTATTTCTTTCTATTAATTTAAATTGTTAGAATAAATGATTTTATGACATCGTATTAAAGTTCTATGTTCAAAAAGTCTAGAATTCGATACTTGGTAAACCTCAAAAGTTAAAAAATAGCATAAGACAAATAAAGAAAAAAAGAAGGCAGGTGCAAAAATCAAGCAAATCCAAAACTTTCATACAAAGAATAAACTATCATTTGTACCTATGAACTTTGAGAACACTCACAAAGTACCCATCAAACAAGAAAACTAACATTGAAAGATGGGTTTCGTGTGACAAAAGTACCTAAACCTTAAATTTTTATTTAGTTTTTAATAAAATTCCTAAATTACCCCTACCTTTTATCTTCCTAAAATTTTCGCAATTCTCACTATCACCAGCATCTTTCAGGTGCGCGAAATGGGAGCATATAAAGCTCTGTAGACCTTTGACAGTCTGTTGAATGCAGAAGAGACTTACACATTCAAAATGAATAGCCTACTACAGTTGTTTCATAGTGTATGGAGGTGGGACGAGTCGGAGAAAAGCGAAACTCGAAGAGTGTGGCTAGAATGCTTTGGGGTTCCGTTACATGCATGGCTTGCGAATACTTTCAGCATAATAGGGAGCCAATGAGGGGAGGTGGTTGGGTGTGATAACGTGACGAAATCATGCATTTTCTTTAGTGACGGCTGTGTAGAAATCGATACCTGTGTGATGGACGTGATCAATGAATGGGTCCATATCACAATAGGCACTAGCGGATTTGACGTTTTGGTGAAAGAGATGGGACGCGAAACACATGGAGTGAATTGTAAGTTGGATATTGTGGGAGATGATGAGGGAAGATGTGATCACCATAAGATCATATCTACAAGGGTTTGTGATGATGTAGCTATATCGTCGCAAAGATCAACAAATTCGATAGAAAGTGCAGATCAGGCAGCGAAAGTGGTAATCGAGGTGTTGCGGGAGGAGGTTGAAGAAGAGGGTAGATTGGTAAATTTAGAAATAATTTTGAACGAGTGGAGTTATGAATATTTAAGACTCAATCAAATGAAATTGGTAATGTATCATCCTAATAATGGTGGTATTGAAGGCATGATAGATTTAGTGGGATATGAGGTGAGTAATGAAGTGAATTATGAGCAAACTATTCCCTAGGATTATAGTTGTAGATCTAATGGGCTGGGTATAGAGGTTGCAAATATTAATTGGGTTGAACCTAAAATAAGGCCCACCAATCGAAAAGGAGGCAGCAATAACATGTTGGGCCATGAAGGCCCAAGCTCCAAAGCACTTAATCAAGTTGCTGTTGCGGAAGGGTGTACTGGGCTGGGATTGAGGCAACCGGATCACGCCTGTCCTGGGCGGGTCGTCAAGCAAGCGGGTCAATCGAGAATGATCCATCATGGGAGTGCCGCAACGAACAATGATGCCTCCATGCCTAGGGATCTTCGTGAATTGGGGGATGCGATCTCAAGGCTGGGAGAAGCATGAACATACCCTGGAGAAGAACATCTTGCGGCGGTTGGTATAGTGGCGTCGCGGTGGCCATTACACAAGTTGGGGGCGCTGGCTCGGCGAACGGTGGTGGAGCGAACCGGGGAGATGGAGGCTAAATTAACCACGATGGTGAGGGAAGGTTGACATTGCAGTTGATCCAAGAAGAATATGAATCTCAATCCTTTGTCGGTGCATCGGAATTGGCACATGATGGGGGGGTTAAGGAGGCTGGGAGAGGGAGAGGGAGACGAGCGGTGGAGGCGGAGGGTTGCAGAGGATTAAAATGTGATGGAGGGGCTATTGGGCTACAAGGGGAGGAGGGTGCGGAAGAGGGATCTAATAACAGACACGGTGATGATGATGACTCTGAGCACAGTGGTAGCATTAGTCAAGGAATTGGCAATACAGGGCTGCTAATGGAAGCGATTAGTGACAAAAAATATACTGGTACTAAATGACGAAGATGGCTACAATGATAATGACACTCTGAGGGGGCACAGCACATGTCAACGAGGATGAAGCCAGTGACAATGAGTGTTTAACATTGGATGAGCAATTGTTAGAAAATAAAAGGACTTGGGATTTAGCAAGAAAGTAAGGAGTAGAGCAATATAACGAAGAAGATGACATTATGGCTATTCTCCAACAATAGAATGAAGAAATTTCTCAAAAAAGAAGGTTGGCAAAACAAAAGGTAAAAGTTAGATGGAGTAGACCCGAAACTCACAAAAAGGTGTGTAATAATTTATTAAAATGATTTATAGTTCTTGGAATGTTAGGGGGTTGAGGGGTGACGGAAAGTTGAGGATGGTAAAGGACCCGAAGAGAAAATATAGATTAAACATGTTAGGTTTGGTGGAGACTAAAAGACAGTTAGTGACTAAATTTGATATACCAAAAATTTGGGAGAATAGTTATGCAGGGTGGGACTATGTTGAGTGTGATGGTGCATCTGGTGGGTTGTTGTTAATATGGGATGATGAATTTTTTAAAATAAAAAATAGTTATAAAGGGGAGAGATGGTTGTGTGTCGAAGGAGAGTTGTTGAAGAATAATTTTAATTGTGCTTTTATTTTGGTTTATGGTGTACATGTTAGAGATGAGAAGCTTGTTGTGTGGGAGGAGTTGAGTTACATAACTAGGTTATGCCAGGTTCCCTGTTGCTTCATGGGAGACTTTAATGAGATTGTACAGGTGGAAGAAAGATGAGGCACTGATAGTTTATCCTTGTCAGTCGAAGACTTCAAGAATTAGATGCATGACATGAGTGTGGTGGACTTTTCGATTATTGACCACAAGTTTACATGGTTCAGAGGTCGATCCTGTAGCTGTATTGATAGGGTACTGGTTAGCCTGGACTGGCTTGAGAAGTTTTCAGAGACTTGGTTACAAGGTGGTCCAAGGGATTTGTCTGATCACTGTCCTATTATAGTGGAAGATAAGAGGCAAAGAGATGGGTCGAGGCCGTTCCGAAGTCTTCACTTGTAGTTTACACACGAAGGTTTCCTGAGGATGGTCAGGGAAGAATGGAGAGGACTAGGTGAGGCGCAATTCATGGATAAATTGAAGGCCTTGATAGTTCATCTGGAAAGATGGTATAAAGATAATTTTGGTGACATGGACAAAAAAATCATGAAGTTTGAGGAAGAGATTAAGAAGATTGATGACATGGTGGGTGATGATGTTTATGATGGAATAGTGGAGGCAAGAAGAAGGGCGCTTGTGGTTTGCTGTGAGAAATGGTATGTAAGGAAGGAACTACATTGGAAGCAGATGTCGCTCTCTAGACATGCAATGGACATTGATAAGAACACAAGATACTTCCACAACTTAGCTTCTGCGAGAAGGAGAAACAATAGGATTGATGCGCTACTCATTAATGGAAGATCGATAAGAAATCAAGCTAGAATTAAAATTGCGACTTGGGACTTTTATAAGAACTTGTATCGTCAGGAGGAGTCTCCTTTGGTGGGGTTCAGGGACGGTCTAGTGGAAATGATTGGTGAAGAGGATGCTTCGGCTTTGGAGGTGCAACCAACTCTTGAAGAGGTTAGAGAAGCAGTGTAGGATTGTGAATCATCCAAGGCTTTCAGGAAGTGATGGATACGACATGAACTTCATAACAAGGTGTTGGGCTAAAATTAGCTCTGAATTCATGGCAGTGATGTCTGGTTTTTTCCTGACTTTCAAGTTACTGGCGGATGTTAATCTCACTTGGGTGGCGCTGGCCCTTAAATTTACTGGTGCAAAGGAAATAAAAGATCTAAGGCCGATCAACATGGTAAATTGTGTGTATAAAGTCGTTTCGAAAATGCTGGTTAGGAGGATGCAAGCAATAATGCCATCGCTAGTAGGTGAGACACAGAGTGCTTTTGTCAAGGGGCGAAAGATTCATGACGGGGCTCTTATCGCATGCGAAACTATTCAATGGATTAAATTGAGGAAGAAGGAAGCGGTGATAATAAAGCTAGCTTCCAGAAAGCATATAACAGAGTCAAGTGGAGCATTGTGCACCTTGTGTTGCAAAAGATGGGTTTTGGACGAAGATGGAGGAGTTGGGTTATGTAGTGTGTAAGTACGTGTTCTATGTCAGTACTGATAAACGGATCGTCATCTAAGCCATTTAATATGGAAAGGGGTCTGCGACAGGGTGATCCATTGTCTCCATTTTTGTTTGTACTTGTCGTTGATGTTCTACATAAGATGTTTGGGGAGGCGGTAAGAAACGAGCGCATATCACCATTACTGGTGGGTAGAGATCATGTTGAGTTGTTGCATCTTCAGTTTGCGGATGATATTGTTCTGTTCTGCCCCTCAGAGGAAGAGACCATAAAGAATTACAGAAGGATCCTTCATTGTTTTGAGCTAATGTTGGGGTTGAGTGTTAATTTTGAAAAAGCTAGCTTGATTCCAATTAACTGTGATGATCAGTGGGTACAACGTATGTATCGCGTGCTGGGCTGTAAGGTAGCCTCTCTTCCAGTGAAATACTTGAGAATCCCGTTAGGAGCGAATCCGAGGTTGGTGAAGACTTTGAAGCCCATTATAGAAAAAGTAGAGGAGATTAGCACATGGAAAGCCAAGGTTCTCAATAAAGTCGGTAAGTTGGTGCTTATTAAATCTGTATTGAACAGCCTCCCTGTCTATTATTTGAGTTTATATAAAATGCCAAAGGCTGTTGTAGAGAAACTGATTTTCTTACAGAGAAGATTTCTATGGAATAAGGAGGATGGTAGGAATGGTATGCAATGGTGAGGTGGGAGGTGGTGTAAGCTCCCAAAAAGTTTGGTGGGTTGGGTGTCGAGGATGCCATGGTGTGTAACACAGCCCTTCTATTTAAGTGGTGGTAGCGTTTTTCGAAGGATGATTGTTCCTTATAGAAGAATGTGATTTGCTCTTGTAACAACCTGAACCCAAATGTGATGTTGTCATCCCAGGTGTTACCTGTTTGGGGGAGGGGGAACGTGGAAGGATATCTACCATATATAGTTGAAGGATCAACAAGTAAGATAGAAGATGATACCATATATACATACATTGCTCTATTAGTGTTCTTTGCGTTGGTTGCTTGTTTTATCTGTTCTTGATTGTTTCTATTTGTTGTCTTCTTATGCTCCACTTGTTGTGTTGAACTTTTTTCTTTCAAAAAAAAAGAGTTGTGAAAGTTTGAAATTTGAGAAAGAAGATAAAGGGTGGGGGTAATCGGAGAATTTTATTAAAAAAGTCAACAAAAAATTAGAATTTTGGTACTTTTGTTATACGGAACCTATCTTCCATGAGTACAACATTAATTTTTTTTGTTTGATGGATATTTTTGACAGCGTTCATAAAATTTATGAATATAAATGGTAGTTTATTCTTCACATAAATTAATAATATTAAAGAAATAATAATCTAAAATTATTTTATTTAATCTAATATCTAACCTTATATATTTACTTTGATGGTAACTAATGAATATAAAATAAGATAATTTTTTATTAATTTAGACTGATTTTTAATATCTTTTAAATATTTTTTTCACAAATTGTCTTAATTAATGCTCTATAACAAACCGTGGATATGTGCTTTATCATATAGTCATATACAGAAGGGAGAAGGAAAAAATTCATTCTCAATATAGGGTATGAAAGAACGGTTCCATCATGTTAATTGTTAAGCATTGATATATAGCTGGTCTTGAGTAGTGTATCAATGATTCAATGTTCAACTTCTAAATTTCACCAAAATTAGGGTTTAGTAAGCTATAATTGAAGAAATAATTTTGTCAAATAAATTATTGTGTACCTTAGTTTCTTCCAATTATCTCCTTTCCTATTTAATATTACATCGCCATAATTAAATTCCAAATAAAGCAATGTTTGTATGGTACCAGTTAATTAACAACTAGTAAATACCGTATATTAATAATACAAATCTTGATAGAGATACTTTTTAATCATATATGTGTAATTTAATTTTCTCTTTTAAAAAAAATGGACGTGAATAATATATACATAGGGTTCATATGCTGATATACATAATTATATTAGGCATACATAACTACATAAGTAATGTAAAGAAAATGCAATGACATTTTATATATATTAATTAAGGATATAAAAGTGACGAAGATACACAATAACAATGTTATCAAATTCTCCTACAATAATGATTATCTATTCTTTATCAAATAACAAAAGGTAAATAATTAAACCAGTTTTTTATTCATCAATCATCAACTCAAATTCATAGCATTTCTTATTCAAGAGATCCTTTATCTTTTAATGATTGAAACCATTAGCTTTTGACTATTGATGAATGTAATAATATAACCCCCACAAGGATTCTTTTTGTGATGGAAAAAATCGAACCGTGGTAGAGTTAGTAAATTGTAGCTGGGGCACGCAAAAGACAAAAAAAAATAAATATAAGGTACAATTTAACAACAAAAAATTATAAAATTTATTATTTTTTAACTATAATTAGTCAATAATATTTAAATATGTGAATTGAAAATATATTATTAAATTATTAAACAAAAAAATTAGACTAATAACTAACAGTATTTACCAAAAATAATACATTCTGTTAACTTTTGAATTTTTCTCAATTAAAAGATTTGAAACACCAAACTGAAATATATTTAATTTAATTTGTATGAAAATGTGAAAAGTTGTGTCATCACTTTCTTTAATTGTCTGAGGCTTCATCCCTGCATGTCCCGGTAATTAGCTTCCAAAATTATTATTATTATTATTAAAACATGTCAAATTAACATTATTTAGTAATAAACAATCCCTGAAATGCGAAAACAATATAAGTATGTAGTACGGACACCTACCTCTGACTCCAACCAATGCTAAACTAACCAAAAGAGATTAGTAACATATCTTAACTAAAAAAGATTATTTATCCAAAAGCAACTTTAATTTGTCTCTCTAAAAGACTAGGTAGCTCAATAGCTCTTATTATATAGGAATCTTTGAAGATTGTACCAATGCTTAAAATCCAAAATTAAAAGGCAAACAAGTAAATTAAAGGTGTTTAATTATCTTTTCCTTCTATTTTATATGAATTGAATAATAATATTTCATCTTGATATTGCTCCGTGTTCCATGGTTTTTATTGCTCCGTGGTATATATTTCTAAAAAAAATATTATTTATACACTAAAATCAGTCATTAATATATTTATATATTTATGTATAAATATATATAGTTTAATTTATTTTTAATATATATTTATATTCTAACATGTATCTTATACTAATAACTAATTTTAATAGTTGATTTTAATATACATGTAGCAATACTCATATATCAAATATCTATACACACAAAAGATAAGTTCTATGTTTTTTAAGTGAGTCAAATCATATTTTTCAACTTAAATTATCTTGTCATCTTATTTTTAAAAATTTATATGAATCTCTTTCGATTATTTAAATCTAAAACCTGAAATTTGAATCTTTATAAATTTTCTAACAATCTTTTTTATTTTCAGTTTACATAGAAGACAACTAATAGTTATACAAATCTCTTGATTTTCTAAATCAATCGGATTACATATGAAATTATTCAAAATAATCTTTATAAACGAGAATAAAACATCAATTAAAATTTTAACTTTAAATTATATATTCTCATTAGTTTTTATGAATTGTTTATATTGCTGATAGTAAGGGCGCCGGTAAACCTTTAGCGGCAGATTTTTACGACCGCCGGAATAACCGCTGCCAAACTGTGTTTAGCGTTGAAAGTATTTTGCGGCGGTTAGCAACCGCTGCTATCTTCCAGAACTGATTTTAGACCCATTTCGCGGCGGGTAGATAACCGCCGCTATTTAATTTTGTTAAAAGTTAGGATTTTGCGTCGTCCCATAGTAACCGCCGCTAAAAGTTCAATTTTATTTTTATTTAAATTGATTATTTGAATTTTGTTTTCATATCACAATCAATATTTAAAAAATCTTTTAATTTTAAAATATTACGTATTAATTTAACTGATTATGTTTGCTATTACAGTAAAAAAAATACTTGACTTAAAACACAATGATGTGGTATTCTAACTGATATATATAGATCACAAACGAAAATAGTTAATAACAAATACTTCTCAAAGTATACTGTTCACAAAGGAAAAAAAATTGTGTTTAAGATCCCTATTTTGCTCCACTCCCCAAAGACTTCAGCTGTGCATCAATTTCAGGTGGCAAAGTATGTCCTTGCTGTTAGATGATGTATTTCACCAAGTTCTCCATTATCTGTATCTTTGCCTTGTCCTCTGCTGCCTCTGCCTTATGTTCTGTTGCTGCTGCCTTATGTTCTGCTGCTGCTGCCTTCAATTCTGTAATCTCTGCCTTTTGTTCTGCTGCCACTTCCTTCAATTCTGTAATTTTTCTCTGATACTCCTCAATTTGCACTCTAGGGTTCGATTGTGGAGTATTACGAATAATTTCGCTTGGACATGGTCCAAAACCTAACCCCCGAACTCGCCCTGAATGCTCCTTTCCAAGGACTTGCGCAAGCGAATCAGTAACAGAAATCTCCTTCGAGGTTCCACCTTGGCTCTCGATACTCGCAATTGCTTCCTACAGACATTCCAGAGTTAAGTTTATGTGTTTTTGAAGTTAGCAACACGAATAGAGTAACAGATGTAAATCATTCTTAACCACTACTTACTCCAACAACACGCGCATCATCATTCATATATGAGCTATCCCTTTTTCTATGAGTCATAATAAACATCTCTCCTCTACTGATGCGCCTTTGCTGTTTTTTCTCCTACAACCACATAAAATATTTACCCAATCATACATGTTATAAAAGAATATAACAAACCAAAAAGTTATGTATCAAACATAATACACATATAATTACCTCTTCATCCCTTAGCCTTGCTGTTGTCTTAGAGCCCCAGTATGTGTATATCGTTGCTTCGACCGATTTAGAGAATTTTGTCTGCACATTTCCTATAAATAAAAAAACAAATACAGTTTATCATGTAATGAATTGTATACAGTAATGATGCCTTCACAGTGTCACGGATTTTATTTTTTAAGGTTTGAAACTAATTTGACTGATGTTTGGCTTTTTAATTATATCACTTTCTATCAATTATTTTATTCACGTATTAAAAATGTTAAAAACTGCAACATTAAATGGAGTACCAATTTAATATTAATTACCTTCGTAGATTCCTTCAAACGATAGTAAAGGAACCATCTCCACTGCTGTGCATCTATTCCTGATGGGTTACGTTTGGCATTTACTTCGTAACTCTCTTCCTCGTCGTAAACCTTGTGAAACAAGTGGTTTCTTTCTTCCTTCCAGATTTTTCCTAGCCTTTGGATCATTACCCGCTTTATTGTTCCCTTGTCATCCTCCTCATACCGAAAGGTACACTAAAATTTTGAGACACAATGCGATGCACGTCCACAAATGAAAAAGTAAGAATTTGATATGATTTTACTTAACATAATAAACTCTAAATTTTAATATCATACCTTAATTGTCTCATATGCATGTTCCTTTAAAGCTTTGTCCATTGTCTTCCAACTGTCTTCACTGATGGGAAAATGTTGAAAGTCAGCACCCAGATTCCCTAAAAACCCACTCAATAATCCAGCCGCCTGACCGATCGGTTGCAACTCTTTATTAAACTCCAAAATGATTTTTCTGCTAGAAGGAAGTACTATGGCCTCCTTGACGCTCAAACTCATCGTTCTTGTGATGCCATCATCTAAGAAACAAATTAGAAGGATTAATTGCATTAATGTTACCTTAAAATTAAAAATAATACCAAAGTCATCCAATTATGATTAAATAATGCAGACCAAAGATAGAAATTTTACCGCTTACGATAACATTCCAATAATCCGTATCCTTGCGACCGTTGGACTTGTTCCGGGGTACAGCTTCTTCTTCAGCATATAAGTCATCAACGTAATCATCTCATGAGTCAACCTCATCAACCTCGGGATCATAATCTTCATCATCCGAAGAACTTTGGGCAGGCTCAGCAACATGTTCAGTCCCAGTGTTGATATGCTGATTTTTGTCAGTGCCAGCGTTGGAGATACAGATGTACCGCGGTTTCTTAGGCATATTTCCAAACCTTCAAGCAAACTACTAACACTTATTAGAGAGTAAAAACCTACCAAAAGCCAATGATAAAAATGTAATAAATTTAAAATTTCAGTGTAACTACACAGATTACATGCCTTAAATAAAAATCACATCTATTATTGAAAGTTTGCAAATTAAAATGTCACCATAGATTTGACAACACGACAACCGTACAATGGAGCACATAAGATGAGCTTTCTAACAAGAGTTTAAATTGGATGAGAAGTGCTTGAGAAAAAAATATATTCAAAGATTGCAATCCAAGTTAGTTAAGGAAGGGTTGTGATTTGGAGCACACCATTTATGATATGTTATTCACAGTTTTCTGAAGATGTGTGTGTTCAAACATAAAAAAATTTCTTAGTAAATGAGTCTCACCATATTTAAACAAGCTTCCAGTAATACAGCAAACTCTATAACTATCCTCTCTTCCTCGCTTTCTGAAAACTATATATTCAAGTGAATTTTGATGTCACAGGAAAAGAAGAAGTTCGGTAATTGATTTTTCATTCAAACCAGGTGATTCCTATGGTGCCTAAAATGTGATGTCTAGTTTGCAAAAAAGGTTTAAAAATATTTAATTTAAAAAATTTAAAACTAAATCATTTTTAAATAGTTAAAATTTACTCTAAAAAATAAATTTGGTAAAATTTAGACACTATAGAATTCACCTTGAAACTAATATTCTGTCAAAGGACTACACTAATTCAATTAAAAAAAAATTCAACTACTAATTTTTGAAAAGTCTTCTTATCCAGAAACAGAGTATATAAACTTAGAAAGAGCAATTCTACACAGTCAGCAAAATACTATCAGAATTACTAAGAATAAAGTAGTCTAATCCACTATTCTGTCTATCCATTCAGGAGTAAAGCAACATGCAACACAATTCTAACAACCATATCCTCATAAAATTTCTTGCACTAAACATTTTTCCAATTTTGTACCACTTATGGGATGTTACAATGGAAGTTTACAGATTATAGAAACTAAACTAAGTGCATGTTTGGGCACCATTATTTTGTTAAAAAAAGATCTTTTTTCAATGAAAAAAGATCTTTTTTTTTATTTTTTAACGTGTTTTGTAAATTTCTAGTAGTAAAAGTAAAAGTACTAGTAAAATAAAAAAAAAATATCTTTTTTGAGAAGCTGTAATTTACATCTTTTTTTAAAAGATCTTTTTTCCTTAAAAAAAGATGTTTTTCATGTAATAAATAAACAAAAAAATACTTTTATATTGTTATACCCAAACATAATTTATTGATAAAAAGACATTTTTACATGAGATATCCAAACATAAAATTACTTTTACTTCTCTATAAGATCTTTTAAAAAAATATCTTTTTTTAAAAGCTCACCCAAACAAGCCCTAAAAGCAGATCACTTTTCTATCATCACATTTGGTGTCTTTGACATTATCACAAACAGTTGGTGGAATAAGACTTAAGATGCATCAAAATCCAAACTTTTTTACATAATAGTGTTATTAACCAAATGGGTTTGTCTTCAAGAGGAAAATGAACCTGAGAGTAGTATTGCTTTCAGCTATTTCATTACCTACCATACACTTTTTCTATTTTAATATGTAATTTTTATCACATTTAAAGGTCTTCGGTCAATTAAAACAAATATTAAATAATTTATTGAAAATAAAGTAAATATATTTAATATTAATCAAACTTTAAATTTTTTTTTTTCGTTTTTTCTGTTTTATTCTAAGTGAAGGAAACCTTTAACAAAGCTCAATAGTTGACTGAACCTAATTAAGTAAACATAAAAAATGAATTCAATCAAAGGAAACATAAAATAGCTACAAGCTTTCAGCAATTTGAATGGGTTAACAAAATGTTGTGACTATTTAATACCCCATAAATCTAACATCAGGTGTACTTTAAATTTTCATAGACTTAGTAAATATACAGCAAATTTTTTAAGCACTTAAATTTTGTTAAATAAAACAATAATGATAGAAGTTTTGTTGGATACATTGGCAAATTAAGAATAATAGAATAACTCACCACAAAATCAACAAAGGAGTGAGCTCAACAAGGACCAGACCAACCGAAGAAAACAGAAGACCTTATACAAGTACAACCAAGAGGAATGAGGAACACAATGAGCGTATTAATCTGGTCAACAAAACAGGATTTCAAGCTGTGGAGGAGCAACAATACTAGAAGCACGCAGCGCAGATTATATAGCAGATTCTGGCACAATGGCTGCGAGATAAAATACTGCTTGCGGCCCCAAAATAGGCGTATGAATGTGAAGAGGAGGTGTTGAAGATTAAGTTAGGTTTTTGGGCGGATACGACTACTAGTAGGGGCTTAAAACAAGATCACTTGGGTCTGACTAGTGTTAACTTCTCTCGTTCGATACACACCGGTAATCAAGAGGACCATGAGCCGTACATATTGGCATCAGAGGCTCATCTTGTATACTATGTGGATGATGAAGTAGATAAAGCATGGAGTATAGTGGTTCATGTCAAGCCACGAGACTTGTATGACATGGGAGAAGAGAATGAAGTAGCTGAAGTTGATTTTTCTCCACAACCAGGGTTGAACTTCTCAGCGGCAGGTGACATTAGAGACTTGCAGTTGACCAGGGATGATGATGTAGAAGACCCCGCAGACAATGCAGATGAGAATATTGACGAGGTTGCATAACAGAACTACGGTTAAAGTCAACGATTGTTAACAACAGTATTTTTATGTGTGGCTTAATGTTCATGGCGTATGTAGCTTCATAGTTATATCACGAGTGGTATTTTCAAAATTCAATTAAATCTTGACTGAATAGTGGGTTTTAATAAATAAAAGTTGTGATCCAATTCTTTTTATGGTTTTGTTGGAAATTTTTAGCTTACAATGAAGATATAAGTTCGTTATTATCGTATTTTGCAAACTATTAGATATAATCAATGCTAAAGTTGTTATCACTACTAAATATTACAGCACATAAAATGATAGCATAACAGGGCAAATGAAAATGAAGGACTTTTTATCATGCTGTGCAAGCACAACATTCGCTAAAGAGATGGCTATGGCCTCGCCATTCTCCTCATTAGGACATGCAATTTCTGTTGCTAGAGAGATATGGTTTCGCAAAATGAATGTGTGGTGTTGGTTGGAGGCTATTTCAGGACGCTCTTGTTGTAACAACCACCCCTTCTAGAAACAAAATTTAAATTTCAAAGTTTGAAAATCGGTTAGGAGATAAGATTAGAATTTTGAAATTTTGGATAGGAACCTAGTAACCGCCCTCAGTTTGAAATTTAAAATATCCCAACCACCCCATCCCCAGACGTATATAAATAGGGGAGCACCCATAGGTAGAAAATCACTCCTCTCAATATCAATCCTCTCCCTTCTCTCTCTCTACAAAGAAATAGTATTCTGTGTGCAAACACAAGAGGCAGGCTCGAAGAAGCGTTAAGAAAAAGAGTAGGGAATTATGCCTTTCTTACTTATGTTGGCATGTAGTATGTTTTATTTTGTTTTCTTCCATCCATGCATGGCTATCACCTTTCATGTATTTTATGGCATGAATTATTCTTTGCATCTACATTGAGCATGATTATCTATTTTGTCAATTATACCCTCTTGAAATCCATTAATATGTATCCCATATCTTTTCTATGTGCATTTACATGACCCTTTAATCACTATTCCTTTTATGTTAAGAGTACATGTCCCTTTATAACATTTTATTAAATTATTTAACAATCCCTAATTTTACTATGTGCCCTTACATGACCTTTGATACCGTTACCTTATTATTATTCCTTTTATGTTAAGAGTACATGTCCCTTTATAACATTTTATTAAATTATTTAACATTTCCTAATTTTACTATGTGTCCTTACATGACCTTTGCTACCGTTACCTTATTATTATTCCTTTAATATTGAGAGTACATGCTCCTTTTTATATCTTGTTCAAGGAACCCTATTTTATTATATGCAACTAAATGACCCCTTATATCATTATTGCTCCTTTATTTTAAAGATCAAGGGTACATACTTTTTATAATATCTAATCCAAGTATTTCAAATACTCACTTTCTTACTATATGCACTTAGATTATACTTTTTACATTATATCATTAATATCTTCTTAGGGTCAAGAGTATATGTTTTCTTATAGTTGTTTTATTCAGCTAATTAATATCCTATTTTCTATAATGTATTGTTTGTGAAGAAAAAGGACGGCAGCATGAATAGGACGGCAGCATGCGTCTCTGCGTGGACTATAGGCAACCCTGGGGAGCTCCGGTATTGTTTGTGAAGAAAAAGGACGGCAGCATGCGTCTCTGCGTGGACTATAGGCAACTCAACAAAATCACGGTGAAGAACAAGTATCCCCTCCCAAGAATAGATGACTTAATGGACCAACTACAAGGTGCAACAGTATTCTCAAAAATTGATCTGAGATCAGGGTATCATCAAATAAGGTAAGTATTTTGAAACGTACTCATGGTTAAGATGTTTATTTCACTTTAATCCAAATCCCAACATTTTAGCGCTACTCGTTTTCCGCTCTACACGTATTTACTCCTTCCTTGCGTAACGATTTAGTCATTTCTTTGCTTAATCAAGTGTGGCACCTTATTTTAAAAACCTCCACGATAGTATAAGAACTTAGGGTGTTACATTATTGGTATCAGAGCAAATTCGATCCTAGGAGATATGACTAATGGAGCCTCTTCCTATGGTTATCCATAAAAACTAGTAACCACCCCAGCCGGTAAGAGTGTCGAAACTCAGCAGGTTTGCCAGAGGGTTCGCATCCTCATTTCAGATAGATCATACGTTGCTGACCTAGTATGCCTCCCTTTAGTAGGATTAGACATCATCCTAGGAATGGATTGGCTCAACAAAAACCGCGTCTTGTTAGATTGTTTTGAGAGAAAAGTCATCTTCCCTTCCCAACCCACACGAGACACACGTGATCTTCCAAGATCCTCCGAAGACACACGTACGAGGCAAGGATATGCCTTGCTAAATTCGGTAAAAGTAGATTCCCATCAGGAGTTCTGTGAGATACCAGTAGTACAAGACTTTTCAGATGTCTTTCCCGAAGATATACCCTCGTTTCCCCCAACACGAGAGGTTGAGTTCTCCATAGAACTGATGCCTGGGACAGGGCCAATCTCCGTAGCCCCTTACCGAATGGCTCCGTTGGAACTCACTAAACTGAAGAACCAACTAGAGGAGCTGCTGCAAAAAGGATTCATCCGACCAAGTGCCTCTCCCTGGGGAGCTCCGGTATTGTTTGTGAAGAAAAAGGATATCTAATCCAAGTATTTCAAATACTCACTTTCTTACTATATGCACTTAGATTATACTTTTTACATTATATCATTAATATCTTCTTAGGGTCAAGAGTATATGTTTTCTTATAGTTGTTTTATTCAGCTAATTAATATCCTATTTTCTATAATGTACATTTATACCCCTCTAGGGACGAGAGTACCTACTTTCGTATAAAATCTTATTTAAACATGCTTAACCCGTGGAAGAAGAACCCCAGCTGCCCGTCATAACCTTCCTAGATAGGAATGCTTCAACATCTAGAAAGCGGTCACCTAAGGTGGTACACCTCGAGTCCGACTCCGAGGCCGAGGAAGAGGAATCCGACAACCCTGGCCAGAAGGAAGACACCATGGAGGCGGATACAGAGAAGAAGTTGAACCCTTGCGGAAGTCCAAAGGTGGAATACGTACCCTATTCCCCACTTCGGCACCCCGTCGAGTTTTGGTTCATCCCACACAACGGAACCGGGTCTTCACTGAGCGAAAAGGTGTTGGAGGGAGACCCCTGGTACCTCGATTCGTGAATAACTAAAGACTCCTGATCAAGGATAGGATAGGATGCAAGTAGGGGAGTCTCTTCGATGAGATTAGTTTAGGACGTAGTTAGCTTCTTTTCCTGTTTTAGTTTCCTATAAGTATTTTGAAACGTACTCATGGTTAAGATGTTTATTTCACTTTAATCCAAATCCCAACATTTTAGCGCTACTCGTTTTCTGCTCTACACGTATTTACTCCTTCCTTGCGTAACGATTTAGTCATTTCTTTGCTTAATCAAGTGTGGCACCTTATTTTAAAAACCTCCACGATAGTATAAGAACTTAGGGTGTTACACTTGTTTCAATGAATACTTGGAAACGGCTAACGAATCTATCATGCAGGTTTGTTCATCAAGCATACCCTATTAAACTTGTTTTAAACTCTATTTGATCAATACATATGTTAAGTTGAAATATAATAACAAACTTGCTGCGTTAATATTTGCAATGTCAACATTCATATTTGTAGGAACTTTATGAATGGGGATCAATGTATGAGAAGAAATTTGGATATGTTTTTGTGACATGTACATCTGGAAAGGGCTCTGAAGACATACTTACTGAACTGAAGGTTAAAAAAATATATTATATACAAAGTTCTTAATACAGACACAGTGTTGACCGAAAAAGATAATGAACTATGAATTTTATTATATAGATGCGCTTTACAAACAAGCATGTAATTGAGTTGGATATTGCATCACAGGAGGAAATGAAATTTATAGAATTGCAAATTACACAGCTTTTTTCCAAAGAATCTTCCCAAACGGTCAACAACGGAGATGGTAATTGTTGTTTATTGTTGTTTAGTTTTGAATCCTATGTTAGAAAATTACACGTACCATTTTTTCCCTAAAGTACTATCTAATGACTTGGAAGTTATTGGCATCTTCTGATTATACTAATATTTTTGTATGCGGATTCATATTTTCAGTTCTAGCTGAATATTCAGGCGAAATAGTTAACGACACTCTAGATGGGGGCAGAGATTGATTCAGCAGACAATTTAGACGACATCTCATCCACTGGCATTAACATGTCCATGCAGTTTGACCTGAATAAGGTGTCGGAAGAAGACAACAAAACTTCAGATGACCAACAAGTAGAAGATGGCATATATGTTGCAAAACAGCGCTTCAATCTGAACAAAAAACCATGGTTTGGAGATGACCTATCATATCCTGTGTCACGTGAAGCCAGTAGATTTTTGACAGAATTTTTCTAGCCGGGTCAATATGATGTTGACGAGAAAAATTGATCTTTTAATAAAACAAACTACATTGTGTCCTTTAATTTAATGGTCGGATTGCAGTATTACCTATTTCACTACTTTTACAATTAATTGATTTATGATTAGTAAGGTCTAAGTTCGAAGAAGCCTATTATAAACACATGCTAAACTGAAATTAGCATTAATTTATACATATTTTACGTATTTCTTTTATAGTTATGCCTGAATACAAACATAGAAGTTATTATACTGAATGAAAAAATCTCATTTCCAAGATTGTTCACCTCATTAAATATATTATTAAAATAAATTTTTTGTAACATAAAACGAGTGATACGGTTGATATTCCCTTAACATCAAACGTATTTGTGAAAATAAACTTATTAGAATATATCAAAAATTTAAATACAGGCTATATATATATTAAAGAAAGAACAGTAAAACCTTCATAATCCCAAAATACTATTAGAGTATTATGTGTTAAACTGTTAATCCCTTGGCTCCAGACCAACCAAAAAGATTATTAACACTTTTAATTAATCAATTAAATAATGATCATAAAAGGCAACTTTCCCTTTTGATCAGTGGTCCATGCATGACATAAAGACAAGTTTGTCCAAATGTAGCCAGCAGAAGAGCAAGATGTAATAGAATTATACAGCATAGTGTTTGATGCAAAATGCTTAATTTATTTTATTATTTGTGATATCAATATCATTATAAATTCCATGCCAAGCAGTTCATCAATAGCTTTTGAAAGGTTGTTTGTATGTCAAGTTATTGTAGAGTATAATTGATGATATATTTGTAGGATTCTTTGCATATATTGAAAACGAAGAAGAGGGGAGGTTAATTTTTTTAGATATGGAAAAAAATTGAGTGTAATTCATACTAATGGATAATTAGTATTTTTTTTTTATATAAATTTTTTTTGGTTAAT
>NC_029787.2:123482078-123482602 GCF_000816755.2 Arachis ipaensis
TAAATTTTTTTTAATATTAAAATATAAATCTGAGAGCTAGATTTATATGTTTTAAAAAATTTAAAATAAAATTCTAAATTTAATCCTCATATTTATGTGTTTAAAAAAAATTAAAAGTAATAAATTTGACTTTTAGATTTATGCTTCACACATAAAAAAAAACACAAACTCTTCACATTGTTTAAAAAAAATATCATTGGAAATTCAATAACAAAAATAAAAAGCAACCATGAGACTGATTGGTCTCTTGGAATTAAATCAAATACATACTAAATAACGTAATTATCACCAGGACGCCAGGATTCATATGATTGTTCGCACATTTAGCACAAATTATTACGAGTTATATTTATTTAAGATGAGAGATCTTTTATACCCAAGGTTACACAGTTGAGTAATTTTTTGTACGCCATAGATTTCATTAATCCAACTGTTGAATCATGTCATATTATAATGATAATCAAATTTGCCAATATATATATATATATATCATTTTGCATTTATATAATTTAATAATTATTATA